>NC_134405.1:265324915-265327833 GCF_038048845.1 Mixophyes fleayi
GTGTTTATGTGTGTGGTGTGGGGGGGGTGTGTGTGGTGTGTGTGTGGAGGGGGGGTGTGTGTGTGTGGTGGGGGGGTGTATGTGTGTGTGTGTGGTGGGGGGTGTATGTGTGGTGTGTGTGGAGGGGGTGTGTGTGGGTGTGTGTGTGTGTGGGGGGGGTGTGTGTGTGTGTGGTGTGTGTGTGGAGGGGGGGGGTGTGTGTGTGTGTGGTGTGTGGGAGGGGGGTGTATGTGTGTGTGTGTGTGTGTGTGGGGGGGGTGTGGTGTGTGTGTGTGGGGGGGGTGTGTTTGTGTGTGTGTGGAGGGGGGTGTATTGTGTGTGTGTGGAGGGGGTGTTATGTGTGTGTGTGGAGGGGGGGTGTATTGTGTGTGTGTGTGTGTGGGGGGGGGTGTATGTGTGTGTGTGGTGGGGGTGTGTGTGGAGGGGGTGTATTGTGTGTGTGTGGGGGGGGGTGGTTGTGTGTGTGTGGGGGGGGTGTGTATGTGTGTGTGTGTGTGGTGGGGTTTATGTGTGTGTTGTGGGGGGGTGTATATGTGTGTGTGTATGGTGGGGGGTGTATATGTGTGTGTGGAGGGGGTGTATATGATGTGTGTGTGTGTGGGGTGTATGTATGTGGGTGTGTGGGGTGTATGTGTGTGTGTGTGGGGTGTATGTGTGTGTGGGGTGTTTATGTATGTAGTGTGTGTGTGTGGGGTGTATATGTATGTATGTGTGTGTGTGGGGTGTATTGTATGTGGGTATGTGTGTGTGGGGTGTTTTGTTTGTGTGTGTGTGGTGTATTGTATGTGTGGGGTGTATGTATGTGTGTGTGTGTGTGGTGTGTGTGTGTGTGTGTGTGTGGGTGTGTTGTATGTGTGTGTGTGGGGTATATGTATGTATGTGTGTGTGTGGGGTATGTAGTATGTGTGTGTGTGGGGTATATGTATGTGTGTGTGTGGGGTATATGTATGTATGTGTGTGTGTGGGGTGTGTATGTATGTGTGTGTGTGGGGTGTGTATGTGTGTGTGTGTGTGGGGGTGTGTATGTATGGTGTGTGTGGGGGTGTTGTGTGTGTGTGGGGTGTTATGTATGTGTGTGTGTGGGGGTATTGTATGTGTGTGTGTGGGGTGTTATGTATGTGTGTGTGTGGGGGTATATGTATGTGTGTGTGTGGGGTGGTGTTTGTGTGTGTGTGTGGGGGTATATGTATGTGTGTATGTATGTGTGTGTGTGGTGTTATGTGTGTGGGGGGTGTTATGTTGTGTGTGTGTGGGGTGTTATGTTGTGTGGTGTGTGGGGTGTATGTATGTGTGTGTGTGTGGGGTGTATATGTATGTGTGTGTGTGTGGGGTGTATATGTTTGTGTGTGTGTGTGGGGTGTATATGTATGTGTGTGTGTGTGGGGTGTATATGTATGTGTGTGTGTGGGGGGTGTATGTATGTGTGGTGTGTGGGGTGTATATGTTGTGTGTGTGGGGTGTATATGTATGTGTGTGTGTGTGGGGTGTATATGTATGTGTGTGTGTGGGGGTTATGTTATGTGTTGTGTGTGTGGGGTGTTATGTGTGTGTGTGTGGGGTGTATATGTGTGTGTGTGTGGGGTGTATATGTATGTGTGTGTGTGTGTGTGTGGTGTATATGTATGTGTGTGTGTGGGGTGTTATGTATGTGTGTGTGGAGGGGGGTGTATATATGGTGTGTGTGGAGGGGGGTGTATATGTGTGTGTGGAGGGGGGTGTATATGTGTGTGTGGGGGGGGGTGTTATGTGTGTGTGTGTGGAGGGGGGTGGTTATGTGTGTGTGTGTGGAGGGGGGTGTGTGTGTGTGTGGGTGGGTGTGTGTTGTGTGTGTGTGGAGGGGGGTGTATATATATATATGTGTGTGTGTGGAGGGGGGGTATATATATATGTGTGTGTGTGTGGAGGGGGGGTGTGTATATATATATATATGTGTGTGTGGAGGGGGGTGTATATGTGTGTGTGTGTGTGTGTGGGGGGGGTGTATATGTGTGTGTGTGTGGAGGGGGGGTGTGTGTGGAGGGGGGTGTGTGTGTGTGGAGGGGGGTGTGTGTGTGGAGGGGGGTGTATATGTATGTGTGTGTGGGGGGGTGTATGTGTGTGTGTGTGGGGGGGTGTATGTGTGTGTGTGTGGGGTGTATATGTATGTGTGTGTGTGTGGAGGGGGGTGTATATATATATATATATTTATATATATGTGTGTGTGTGGGGGGGGTGTGTCGTGTGTGGGGGGGGTGTATGTGTGTGTGTGGGGGGGTGTATGTGTGTGTGTGGGGGGGTGTATGTGTCTGTGTGGGGGGTGTATGTGTGTGTGGGGGTGTATATGTATGTGTGTGTGGGGGCTTATGTATGTGTGTGTGGGGGGGTGTATATGTATGTGTGTGTGGGGGGGTGTATATGTGTGTGTGGGGGGGGTGTATGTGTGTGTGGAGGGGGGTGTATATGTATGTGTGTGGGGTGTGTATGTATGTGGGGTGTATATGTGTGTGTGGGTGGTGTATATGTATGTGTGTGGAGGGGGGGTGTATATGTATGTGTGTGGAGGGGGTGTTATGTGTGTGTGTGTGTGGTGTGGAGGGGGTGTATGTGTGGGTGGAGGGGGGTGTATATGTTTGTGGGGTGGTGTGTATGTGTGTGTGTGGAGGGGGGTGTATATGTGTGTGTGTGGGGGGGTGTGTTGTATGTGTGTGTGGGGGGGGGGGGGTGTGTGTATGTGTGTGTGTGGGGGGGGGGGGTGGTGTGTGATGTAGTGTGTGTGTGGGGGGGTATATGTTTGTGTGTGTGTGGGGGGTGTATATGTATGTATGTGTGTGTGTGTGTATAGTGTGTGTGTGGGGGGGTGTATATGTGTGTGTGTGTGGGGGGGGTGTATATGTATGTGTGTGGTTGGTGGGTGTATATGTGTGTGTGTGGGGGGGTGA
>NC_134405.1:265333048-265388048 GCF_038048845.1 Mixophyes fleayi
GCCACTAGACATTTATATTATAGATATATATATATGTGTGTATATGTATATATATATATATAATATATATATATATATTAATTTGTGTAATTATTAAAAAAAAATTTTTTTCTTCACATAGCATTTTCCCAAATAAAAGTAGTTGAATTTTTTTTTTTTTTTAGGGTTGTTTCAATGGATTTAGCAACGATGTTCTGAAAGCAGTGTATAAAAGAAACTATGTGTAAGTATTTTACTCCAGGTTTGTGCTTGCTATGCAGTCTGTATTGTGTTATGCCTTGTATCTCTTTTCATTTGTAGACTAAATTTGAAGAGTTGGTTTGCTCATGGTGTGTTCCTTGTATGAGTTGTATAGTTTAGTTGTCATTGGGATAACTAGTCTGTGTAGCAGTTTTTCCCATATTCATAACTGAATTCTTAAATGTTTATAAACAAATTTGCTTTCTGAGCGCTCCTGGGTATAAGCATTCTAAACTTGACTTAAAATTCTAACAAAACCTCATATAATCACAAGTAAAATAAACATTCAGTTTCAATTACTGGGACTACCCTTCTATCTAGGTCAGCAGATAATGCACAATATAGTTAATATTGGTAGTATTATATCGGATATATATCAAATAGTAAGTGGGATGTCCTTAATAAAGAAAAAACATGGTAAGTATAAAAATAAAATTACATTTGGTATGTGCCATGATCTTGAATCCAGTGTCTATACAGAAATCCACCTCACTATTTGTGGTTGCAGATAGTTTTTTTTTTTTTTTTTTTTCCGGGATGTTTGTTTCTTTCCCTTGCATAATGCCTCAACATGTATATTATGTGTATCTCAAACACTTGCATGAATATAATCAAGAGACTCCAATTATTCAAACTGACTTCTCAAAATCATTTTCTTATTCTTAAATAGTGTGGTAGCTTTATTATCAATCTTCTCTTTAAATCTGAAACAGCTGGCTGTGACTGAAGTCGCCTTAGTCACTTACCAATGAATACACTTTTTCTGCCACCACGAAGGATTTACTATGGAGTTCCTACTTTCACCAAAACTACTTATTAATATTGCACACTTAAATCACATATACAGGTAACATGAGCCTCACTTTGGCTTCTGAAGTTCACAAAGAATCGCAGAGAATTTGGTAGAATAAATGTATTTAATCCGAAAAATATTTCCAAGGCTTAATTACAAAATAGTTAATAACGATACATACAAAATAAGTTGCACAAATAAGTTTCAGAAATAAAACCAGAATCTAACTTACTAATCTAAAACTTGGTGTGGGAGGAGTGCATTTTGAGAAAGATGGCACACCTAGATACTGTAGGCCTCCTCATTTATTAAAGGTCCATTATAATTACCACTTTCTCCAATGCTTTGTGGTTCCTCTGAACTTCACTTAAACGCAGTGGGTGTGAGTCATTAAGGAGAGCAAAGAAGTAAATTTGCACCTTGGCAAAACTATGTTGTATTGGATGGGGAGATAAACTTAAAATGTGGGGCCTGTCCTAGATCAACTTTAAATTTCAGTGTAAAAATAAAGCTATCAAGTATTTGAGTGCTACATGAAAAAGCAGGCAGTATTTTCTTTATGTGCAAAACAATAAATTAATTTGCACCCCATGCATTGTAACATGGTTTGTCCAAGACCAATCTTGCATCTTGCTCCTTTCTTTTTTTTTTGCTTTGCTCTCCTCTCCTTATTGTCTCATCTTTAGTATTCCCTATGAAACTCTAGAGTCTCATAGTGATAAATGTGTTGTATCGGAGTACTTTTAGATGACTCGTGATATACGAGTCCCTGCTCCGTTGTACCAGATGTCTGCTCGTTTGAAAATTTGATAGGTTAGTCATTGTGCTCCCTACTTCTTCAATACATTTGGCAAATGGCCTTTTTCAATATGGTTGCTTGGACAAGTTAAGTATTTGCTTGCATGTAATAATTTGCAAGGCTACTTGGATTAATTGAACATAAAATATGTTTCTCTAGCACGGACAGCTGGGGGACACTGCTGACCAAGGGGTATAGAGGGCGCTGTGGAGTAAAGGTACTACAAACTTGTCTAGCCTGCTCCCACTCTGGTAGGAAATCCTCAGGTTTTTTTTTTTTTTTTAAGTAGTGCCCTATGGAGTGGGGCACTTGCAGTTAAGCTAAAATTTTGTTACATTTATTTATTTTGCATTATTTTTAGCGCTGTTTACAGTGAACTCCGCAGATGCGGACAGGGAGAGCGCCATCAGGAACTTTAGTGCCACCCCCCTCCCCCCTGTCATACTGAGGGCCACCAGAAAAAGGGACACCTGGCACTGGGATAGTGCTCAGGGACCCGGCCACTGACCAGGGCAGTGTAGCAGACTGCTCTGGGGCAGCAGCTACATGAGCCGTTCTCCCCGGCAGAGTGGAGACTGACATGCCGGCGGTCCTTGCCCAAGCCTGCTGCCAGGGCAGGATCAGTGCTGACAGACAGCGGAGGACAAAGCAGATACAGGGAACATTATAACTGGTGCTGAGAAGTCAGAGCACAGTCCTCACTAGTTACTGTGTGAATGGGCACCATGTCTTCACATGAGGCGGGCCTGCAGAAAGGAGAGGGAGCAAGCGAAAAGTTACTCCACCCCCCCAAGGAACTAGCAAGGTTCTTTGCTGAACTTAAGACAGGCAATGTATGTTTGGGGACGGTACAGGCATCTCGGTTAACTGTCTTGGACATCAAGGGTCTCCAGTGAGCCCCTCGGATGCAAAACTTGTTAAGGTCGGTCTAGGTGCTGGTCACAGTGTCTTCTTCTCTGGAGATGATATTAATCACAGCATAAGTGCGTCCCCTCTCCCCCAGGATTCGGGAGGCTGATACAGACCCCCTCCTTACAGGAGGAGGGTGAAGTTATAGACGAATCATGTATAAGGATGTGTCTGTTTGAGAGGAGTATCCTTCCATCAGACAGGGAATGGAGAACTTGATCTTGGCAGTGAAGCATGTGCTTTACTTTCCTGATGAGGACCTAATGCCTCCACAAACACCTGTGTTCAAGAGAACAAAGAAATGAACAGTGTTTTTCCCCCCATCTCCACAACTGTTTAAGATTTGGGGTGAGGCCAGACTTAAGCCAGATAATAAATATCAGACTTTACTATCCTTTCCCTGAGTCCGAAATGGGGTCCTGGGAGACACACCTTAGTATTGATGCTCATTTGGCAAAATCTACAATTATTCCATTGTCCAGTGCAGCTAGTTTGAAAGATAGAACTTACCGATAATATGACCGCATTTTAAAGTCCATTTATTTGTCCTCTGGGGCATCCTTGTACCTGGTTAAGGCAGCATTGTGGGTCATTATAGCAGTGCAAAAATGGGCCACAACCTTGAGTGATTGAATTAAAGCTGGCACTGCGAGGACTGATCTGTTCCCTTTGGTAGACCATGTCAGAGAGGCTGCTGAGTTTCTGGGAGGTGCAGTTTTAGATGGTGGGCAGGGGGCTGTCCCTTACCTCCTTGTTGGCCATAGCAGCCAGAGGTACTCTTTGGCTCACATCTTGGTCAACAGATGTTGAGTACTAAAGAGCTTTGGAGGCATTGCCTTTTGAAGGGTCAGAGTTTGGCCAAGCTCTGGACAAATTTATTGCCCAGGTCATGGTAAGTATGAGCACTTTGGCCACTCCAAAAGTGAAACTTTTTCATTCCTTCTCGTTATGTTGGGAACTCTAGAGATGCCCCTACAAGAAGTCAGTCTGCTGTACCAAGAGGAGCGGCCCAGAGACGCAGGCAGGCTTGGATAGGCTGCCATCCTACTCCCAAACAGGCTGAAAAGCAGTCTGCATGCCTCGCAGCCGTGTCATGTAGGTTTCTTTAGTGATCATTCCATATCTAGTCGACCTCCTGATCAAAGCGGATTCAGCTGTTCTGCTCGCTCACATCTCAGGTTAACAATGGAATTTCTGCAAGCGCATGGCTGGGGAGGCAGCATCCTAGATTTCTTGATATTGATAATCCAAAGGGTGGTGTTTCTGGGCTGATACCAGGGCCCAAAAGGTGTTTTTACTTCCGGACAAAATTTGGACTCGACACCAGGTAAAGAGGGTACTGTCTCTAAAGCTTGTCTCATTTCTGCAGTGCATGAAACTGATGGGGTGCATGGTGTATTGTTTAAAGGCAGTTTGGTTTGCCCGGTTCCACTCTTGAAAATTTCATCTGGAGATTCTGGCAAAGTTGTCGAGGTCATATCCTCGTTTGGAAGGTTGGTGCCTTCAGTTGTCAGCAGAGACTTATCAGTCTCTACTATGGTGGCTCAGGTCAAGATCCGGATCCAGTTAGTGCCACGGTGATGACTTATGTCCTCCACCAAGGAGTAACAAGATACTCTTGCAATTCAAGAGGTAGCCAAGATAATGAAATTGGTGGGACGCCAAGTTCCGATATTTTCAGCAGTTTTCATCCTGGGAGTAAACACTTGGGAGGCAGACTACTTCGCTTGCCATGCTCATCATCCAGGGGAGTGGTCCCTCCATCCGGAGTTGTTCATTCGGGTTGTTCTCAGGTGGGGTCAGCCGGATATCAAAGTAATGACCTCCTGGTTGCACTACAATGTGAACAGGTACTGTTTCAAGACAAGGAATACTCGGGCGGTTTTCGTGAACGCCATGACAGTTACTTATAAGGTTCAAATTGGCTAATATCGTTCTGCAAATTCCAATGTTGCCAAGGGTACTGAAAAAGGTAAGGCGAGAAAGGGTTCTAGTAATTCTCTTGGCTCCAGACTGGCCTTGGAGATCCTGGTACTTGGATCTTCTCAGCATAGCGGTGGCTTCTTACTCTCAGAGAAGACCTGCTCAGCCTAGGTCTGTTCTTTCACCAGGACTTGGCACCAGGCTTTGTTGTCTTGGAAGTGGAAACCTTAATTCTAAAAATAAAGGTCTGTTGGATTATTTTTCGGACAATGATCAACAAACAAAATCCATCACCTTCCAGTAATTATCACATAATCTGGAAATCTTATATTGCTTGGTGTAAGAAGAGAGGGGTTCCTACTTTTTCTTTTCAGATAGCTAGGTTGTTAGCATTCCTACAGAATGCTCTGGATAAAACTTTTTTGCAAGGGGTTCTACATATGGAGCTATCATTTGTTGCTTCGGTGGAGCCATGGGACTTTAATTTGGTTCTCGGGGTCTTGCAGAAATCGCCATTTGAACCGCTAGAATCTGTTCCTTTTAAATTTCTCACCTGGCAGGTGGTCATTTTTTAGCCCATTTCCTCAGACAGGAGGGTTTCGGAGTTGCCGTCTCTATACTGTTTCTCACTTTTTATTTCCTTTCTTGACTATAGGGCAGTACTCTGTGCTATACACTCTTGTCAACCGAAAGTGGTTTCCAAGTTTCACATCAATCAGGACATGGTTATTCTGGCTTTGCCTAGAGATTTTCAGTCCAGCGGTCAGGAGTCTCTTGTGCTCTTGGATGTGGTCCGCTCTTTGCGGATTTATTTGGATCGTTTGGTGTCAGTCAGGAAGACTTACAGCCTGCTGGTGTTTTATGATGATCGGAAGCGTGGCTGGCCAGCCACACAACAGACGATATCTAGATTGATCATGGCTACAATTTGTCAGGCTTGTGTCTCTGAGGGTTCTCCAGTTCCAGTTGGTCTTGCTGCCCATTTCACTAGGTCGGTTAGTGGTTCCTGGGCGGCGAGGCACGGGGCCTCGTTCAAGGAGTTGGGCCGGCGGCTACTTGGTCATCCGTCCACACATTCACCATAGTTGGTGTGTGTTTCGCACGCTTTCATGGCTTAGTTAAATAAAGTGAGCATTTCCTGCCAGAGGGAGGTCATAGAGGGAAGGGAGCAGGCTAGATAAGTTTGTAGTGCCTTTGTTGACTATGGGGTATAGAGGGCAATGTGGAGTAAAGGCACTGCAAACTTGTCTTGACTTGTGGTCTCCAACTGTGTTTAGAGAAATAGATTGTACGGTAAGTACAAAAATATTTTTATTAAAATTTCGGAATAAAAAACTGTGCTAAATTCCTATGACTATAAATATGCAGCAAACTATGCATTTAATAAATTAAAGGGTTTTAATTAAAACATACCTTGAAACTAAAGAATATATATCATGTAAGACTAACAGAACAGGATCATAATTAACTGTCCTCTGCTTACAAATGTTTTTTAATTATATTCGCTTTCCTATAAACATATTTGGCAAAGTCTAGAAAATGAAATAACAGAAAAATAGGATATATTTCCTCCCTCTCCCGTAAGCTCCAATGGCTAAAATAGCGGAGGATAGAATATATAACCACAAAATAAATTTACATGAGCAAAAAACCTGAATAAAAAAAATACTGTGATCTAAAAAAAATATGCACCACTGTTACTCAGTGCACACTTGGTATTTTTCATAAATCTGTGAAGAATTTGTCCGCAGGAAAAGAATAGGCTCCGTCAGATCCTTCTTCACGGATTTGCTCAAGTCTGGTCTAATTATTCTAAGTGCAGAGAAACAACCCCTCAACAGCAATGGTGTCCCTATTATAATGCAGATTCATGTGTACCCACTCACACAACTTACTTTCTGATCTGTACTATTCATAACCATCTGCTGAAAAGATTGTGACTCTGTACACTCTACAAATATCTACTTACACTGCTGATCGTGAGTGCATAGACACAATCACATTTTCCCGATCATTGTTGATTGTGTGATCTGCACGATAAATGCATAGATGTGTGCCCAACTAAATTTGGGTTGGTGGCAAAGCAGTAGCCACCAGGTGAACATCTGACAATTTATGGATATCTTTCACTGTTCTTCTTGCTGAGTGATTAAATATTTATTTTCTCCTTCCTGCCATTGGGATGACACTGCAAGACTTTGGGGTATAGTAGATGGCCTAGGGGTAAAGGCACTTTAACTAAAATGAAGGGATGGCTCCAGAGTGGAGGGGTGTACACTAAAAATGTTTAAAGTACTTAGGGGGTAGGGCATTTTATATTTTACAGCATTAGAATATACAGCATTGGAATATAACACAAATTAACCTAGAGCAAAAAATAAAAAAAACATTCTAGTATAATGGTATCTTCTGATACAGAACACCTTCACTCTAAAACAGATAGCAGAGGACTAATTTACCAAAGTGCAGGCTCAGCAAGAATGAACCTGTGAGTTCAGGAATTTAATGGTGACCAGTGTTTAAAATTCCAAAAGGGAAACACCTGGTATGCAAAATTATAACTAATTACTTTTAGTTTTTAAAGGTAAATTTTTAATTAAACATCAAAAACTCATACAGTAAAGTCCTATTAGTTTTGCTTCATAGCCTTTTAAAGTATACTTTAAGGATATATTTATTTTTTAAAGAGACATGTCAACTCCTCAGGTTGATAATGCTTATTGAACACATAAATATTTTTGTCTATCGGACAAGATTGATAAGACTTTTTTTTTCTGGAATCCCCATATTGTGATTGACAAAGGATAAAAATTTCAAAGTGATATGTGGATTAGGCACTGAGATGTGAATTGTTTGTGAGACATATCACACTAAAAACGTTGAATCAGGATTGGTATTTCTGAGCAATTTTACAAACTTTGACCGCCTATATCGCAGAAACTGAGGCCTAGAAAAGATGAATTTTACATGGGTTATTAGATATGTGGTAGTATCAAGTGTACCAATGTTCATAGAAATCTGAGTCTGTGGGTGTCATAACGAAATTTTTCTGGGTGATTTGACATGTAATGACCCGTAGGTGACTCTTCTCATTCTCTAAACACATCACATGTTCCACTTTCACAGCCACTACTACCTGTTAGTGGGGTTGCCCAATCTGAGGCAGGTTTGCCATTATCTATAGCCACGTCTGCCAAGGGGAGCCCCCCCCCCCATAGGACGACTGGCAAACGTCTATTCCAGTCCGTATTCCCATCTCTGAACTCTTTTCTGAAGAAGATGGGAGAGTTGCTTCAGGAATCTGAGGGGGAAATTTTCTGTGATGAGGACAGTTCTGAGCATACGATCCCCTAAGGGATCACCCTGGCGCTAACAGTCAATAAATCTATTCTCAAAAATGAAAAAAATATATTAGTGTATAGTTGACCCTGCAGCTTGAACCACGGTTCACCAAACCGTTATCAGATCAAACATGTATACAATATGACAAGCACTGGGACAGCCTATAATAATAATTTCAATTAGTCCCTCTACATGGGGTACACTTCATTCTAAGACCAATTCACAATCGATATTTATTTATACAGCATACAATACATAGAATAAAATTACCATAAAAATGTCACTAAATAGAAGCATGGTACACCGCTTAAAAATAACTACACCATATAATACTGTTGTGATCCCTAATAGAGACAGATATATGTAAATATCTCTCATCCCTTGGAATAAATGCAGAGAGGACCAGATTCCTGCAATATCTATATAGTGTCAACAAGTAGAGTCAATTCCTGAACGCTTAGTGATATCATCACATAAAAATGGATATAAAAAGGTACGTATAGAACCAGAGGAAAAGTGAAAGTTTTCTCAAAAAACGAATACATGCATGATCCAAAAGGATAAAGATAAAAAAACATTAATGTGGTCACTGTTTCATTCCTGATTCGCAAAACGTAGAAATGCCCAAGGAGGATACTGATAGAAATGCTTGACTATAGAGATAAACTTCACCTATATATAGGCAAAACTGTCATTGAATAGGAGTGGGGCTTACCCGACCTGGATCTGTGATCCGAAGCGTGGTCAGAGCGCTAGGACGTACGTCCGTCTGTAAGTGTAGCGATGCAAGCCCCTTTGCTTAATATTATTCGTTCCACTTAATACGGCATATATTGAAATCGGGGAAAAAGATCTCCTTTGCCTTGAATCTCTCTCACTCATCACACAGCGCTGTGTTTCAAAAGGTATAAAGGTAAGTTTTCCCCTGACGCGTTTCGTCCTATACACTTAGGACTTTCTCAAAGCTGATCCTCCCACAACTCTGACTCCTATTTAAAGAACATTTGGGCGTAACTGTTCAATCAGTAATTAGTGTCTTAAAGTGAACCATTCCACTTTCCTCAGTTTGGGACAAATTGAAATAAAATGGTAAATGTTCCAAAATGCATATTTATATATTTCGCTCTATATGCATCCACTGAAAATTCAGATGTATATAGATACATATCTATTTAAACCATTTTTGCTACTTATAAAAGACATTCTATATCATATTACAATGTAAAAAGCTGGTTCCTTTAATATTACAATTAGACATACATCTACATGAAAACAGCCCCTACAATAATACTAAATAACCCATTATTAATTCTTCTGGTGCACATTTCTCAAAATTATGAATAAAAATAAATATAAATAAAATATTACACAGAATCGGATGAGTACGGCATATACAATTCACCTATATGAACATGGCACACAGGTCTCTTATCAATTTCGTAGATCATATATGTCACTATGAATTAACCTCATCGTGGTGCCCTTAATATTCAAATCCCTATCTGCACCTCCATAGAGATGGAGGATAGAGGGGAAGGAGGAAGGGGAACGAAAGACCAAAGGAAGGATGGTAACACGGATAGCTTCCTCTTTACAGAGAACAACTTGTTCAATCACAAAAATCCAATGCCTCATTTAAACCATTCGGGAAAAGGGTCCCTAATTTAAAAATCCAAGATGATTCACACATAAATATTCTTTTGAATCTGTCCCCTTTCCTTACAGTCAATAGTACATGTTCTAAATCAATGATCTTAAGACATTCCGGATTTTTATCGTGAACTTCTGAATAATGCCTCGACACACTGTGTGTCAAGAGGCCATTCAGAATATTCCGCCTATGTTCACAAAATCTTGTTTTAAGGGACCTAGTAGTGCGACCAACATACTGGAGTTGACAGCCACACTCCAGCATGTATACGATATATAAAGTGTCACAGTTAATGAAGTGCTCAATAGGATACTCTCTCCCGCAGGAGTTTGATCTCGCATTCATTACTCTATTCACAATGTGGCCACATGTCAAACACTTTGTTTTGCCACACTTATAACACCCCTTTGGTCTACCAGGGAGCCATGTAATATTTTATCACCTCCCCAAAATTCATAAAAGTTTAGTTTCTCCCCCAGGAAGCCCCATCATATCGGGCAATGGTTCGCTCACGTCGAACCTCTCGTCCTTTGTGGACCACTATCTACAGGAATTTATCCCACGTTAACCATCTTATATCAAGGATACTATTCACTTTTTGAACATAGTAAATCAATTGGAATGGAAGTCAGACTATGGCTTTTTAACACTCGATGTCCAAGCGCTATATACAAACATACCCCATGAGGGGGGATTAGAGGCCGTTAGAAAGACTTTGGACAAAGATAACAATATCACTAGGGCTAAGTGTGATTTTATCTTGGATTCCATAAAGTTTATTTTAACCCATAATTATTTTATTTTTGACAATCGGTTTTATTTACAGATTCTGGGTACGGCGATGGGGACCAGGTTCGCGCCGAGCTTTGCCAACCTGTATATGGGGCTATTGGAGGAGGAGCTTATACGGAGAGGTCGGTTCGGCGCGAACCTGGTCCTGTACGGCCGATACATAGATGACCTATTTTTTGTGTGGAAGGGCAGTTTGGATTCGGTTTTGGAATTTGTGGAATGCCTCAATAATACATTTAATTTGAAGTCTACTTATACCTTTAACAAAGATACTGTAAATTTTCTAGATGTTACAGTAACAGCTAATGGTAACAAAATCATTACCTCGAATTACAAAAAGCCAACAGATGTATGCAACTACCTTCACTATGATATACCTAGGGGACAATTCAGTAGGTTAAGTAGAAATTGTTCGGAAGATCAGGACTTCATGATTCAATCTGATAAGATGTTAGATAACTAACAAGAGGGGGTACCCTGAGAATTTACTTAGGGAACCTGCCTCCCAGGTCTCTACTTTGGATAGGGGTCTCTTATTGGAATCCTCAGGTGAACATAAAAAGAAAAGAGTTTGATAAACAATCCAGCTTTTATTTCTATGTATAATGCTAAATCTAAACAGATTAGAAATGCTGTCGGGAGGAATTTGAGCATTCTAAAGGAAGATAATATACTAAAGAATGTTCTAGATGATAAGCCTAAGGTGATTTTTTAGAAAAAATGTGGATTTAAAGAAAATACTAGCTCCGAGTCTTTTAAAACAAGAACAGCCAAAAAGGGAGGATACATGGCTCCCTGGTAGACCAAAGGGGTGTTATAAGTGTGGCAAACCAAGAGGTTTGACATGTGACCACCGTGAACAGAGTAATGAATGCGAGATCAAACTCCTGCGGGAGAGAGTATCCTATTGAGCACTTCATTAACTGTGACACTTCATATATCGTATACATGCTGGAGTGTGGCTGTCAACTCCAGTATGTTGGTCGCACTACTAGGTCCCTTAAAACAAGATTTTGTGAACATAGGCAGAATATTCTGAATGGCCTGTTGACACACAGTGTGTCGAGGCATTATTCAGAAGTTCACGATAAAAATCCGGAATGTCTTAAGATCATTGATTTAGAACATGTACTATTGACTGTAAGGAAAGGGGACAGATTCAAAAGAATATTTATGTGTGAATCATCTTGGATTTTTAAATTAGGGACCCTTTTCCCGAATGGTTTAAATGAGGCATCGGATTTTTGTGATTGAACAAGTTGTCCTCTGTAAAGACGAAGCTATCCGTGTTACCATCCTTCCTTTGGTCTTTCGTTCCCCTTCCTCCTTCCCCTCTATCCTCCATCTCTATGGAGGTGTAGATAGGGATTTGAATATTAAGGGCATCACGATGAGGTTAATTCATAGTGACATATATGATCTACGAAATTAATAAGAAGAGACCTGTGTGCCATGTTCATATAGGTGAATTGTATATGCCGTACTCATCCGATTCTGTGTAATATTTTATTTATATTTATTCATAATTTTGAGAAATGTGCACCAGAAGAATTAATAATGGGTTATTTAGTATTATTGTAGGGGCTGTTTTGTATGTAGATGTATGTCTAATTGTAATATTAAAGGAACCAGCTTTTTACATTGTAATATGATATAGAATGTCTTTTATAAGTAGCAAAAATGGTTTAAATAGATATGTATCTATATACATCTGAATTTTCTGTGGATGCATATAGAGCGAAATATATGAATATGCATTTTGGAACATTTACCATTTTATTTCAATTTGTCCCAAACTGAGGAAAGTGGAATGGTTCACTTTAAGACACTAATTACTGATTGAACAGTTACGCCCAAATGTTCTTTAAATAGGAGTCAGAGTTGTGGGAGGATCAGCTTTGAGAAAGTCCTAAGTGTATAGGACGAAACGCGTCAGGGGAAAACTTACCTTTATACCTTTTGAAACACAGCGCTGTGTGATGAGTGAGAGAGATTCAAGGCAAAGGAGATCTTTTTCCCCGATTTCAATATATGCCGTATTAAGTGGAACGAATAATATTAAGCAAAGGGGCTTGCATCGCTACACTTACAGACGGACGTACGTCCTAGCACTCTGACCACGCTTCGGATCACAGATCCAGATCGGGTAAGCCCCACTCCTATTCACCCTCTGAAGCCTCCAGGACGCAGTAAGATTTGTTTATGTGGACACTTTCTATTGTCAACCCTATGGCAAAAGTTCTATAAACGAACATATGACAATAAGGAGGTCTCAATGACAGTTTTGCCTATATATAGGTGAAGTTTATCTCTATAGTCAAGCATTTGGAGACTATCAGTATCCTCCTTGGGCATTTCTCCCTTTGCGAATCAGGAATGAAACAGTGACCACATTAATGTTTTTATTTTTATCCTTTTGGATCATGCATGTATTTGTTTTTTGAGAAAACTTTCACTTTTCCTCCTGGTTCTATACCTTTTTATATCCATTTTTATGTGATGATATCACTAAGCGTTCAGGAATTGACTCTACTTGTTGACACTATATAGATATTGCAGGAATCTGGTCCTCTCTGCATTTATTCCAAGGGATGAGAGATATATACATATATCTGTCTCTATTAGGGATCACAACAGTATTATATGGTGTAGTTATTTTTAAGCGGTGTACCATGCTTCTATTTAGTGAAATTTTTATGGTAATTTTATTCTATGTATTGTATGCTGTATACATAAATATCGATTGTGAATTGGTCTTGGAATGAATTTTGTACCCCATGTAGAGGGACTAATTGAAATCATTATTATAGGCTGTCCCAGCGCTTGTTATATTGTATACATGAGGACAGTTCTACCTGACAGAGCGTAGACATTTTGATCCTGGGTGTTAGGCAGACCTTAGCTTTTGCCTTTTTTTAAAAGGCTTTAAAAGAAGCAGATGGTTTTGTTTCCTGTCTTCCCAGCTTTTAAAGTTGGCATCTGAGGCCTGGCAGAAGCTTACCAAAACGTTCCAGATGCCAGGTAAATTTTAATCCCTCTAGTCATTGGAGAAGTCTGTTAAATGGTAAAGTGCTCCCACGGTGGATCTTCCAATTTGCCACCTCACCACGACCACTGCTATTCCGGTGCAGGGTACTGTTTCACCATGGAATCCTACGGATAAAAAGTGTGGCTTTCTTCTCGGTTCCGCATATGTGGTAATGGGAAGTTGGTTTAGACCAAACATGTCGTCTGGGGCAACAAGGCCTTTCAGACCTTAGCGGAACAGTTGGCTAAGGACCTCCAACTCAATGTGCCTAGAGCTGATTTGTTGGTCTTGGCGGAACATATACAGGATTTCTATGACTTTGTAGGTCAGGCATCTTTAGACACTGTCTCTTAGCCGCAGACTTTCTGCGCTCTTAATTGCGGCCTGCAATTCTTTGTGGTTGTGCTCTTGGTTGGCTGATGCAGACTCAAAGTGTACCTTGGAGTCTTTGCCATTTGATGGTTTTAACCGGTTTGCTTACGCGCTGTAATAAATCATTCAGGTGGCTCCGTTCTGCCTGTCTGCACCGCTAAACTAAAGTTTACCAGCTTTCGTCCCATTCGTAGGTTCGAGAGCGTCTGCCTCCTGAGAGCAGTCTCCTTTTTCAAGAGGGCGGCCCCCACAGAAGGGGAGCACCCAAGCTGGTGGACAAGTCCGCTGCATGATGGGACTTCCGTCAATCTTGTGTGGGGGGGTGTCTGATTTCAGAAAAGCAGTAGAGGTTGGCCTCGACTTCAGATATCTGGGTTCAGGGAATTGTAACTCATGGCTGTTATCGACCTAGTCAAATTCCCTCTACACAGGTTTTTCACGACAGATCTACCTTCCTGCGCACTCAGGAAACTGGTGGTGCTTTAGAAGGCTATTCAGAAGATTCTGGTGCGATTATTCAGGTTTTGCCTCCGGAGTAAGGTTTTGGGTTTTTCGCCAACCTGTTCTAAGGCGTAACGAACCATCTTGTTTTGTGACTGTGGGGAAATGAGGTATTATCACCTCAACCTGTCTGCAACTCGTTTTTCACAAACTGCGGACTATAAGAACATAATTTTTCTAGCCCTCTGGTTCTCCATATTTGTCAGTCATATTTAAGCTTGGATATATTCTATTTTGAAAGTAGTTAAAATGTCTTCCGGCATGGTTTATCTTGCAGACTAGTCCATTGTTTCAGCCTAGGAAAAAAGGATTATTGTCCACCAGTCATGTATGAATGTACTTCACACCAGGGGATCTCTTGTCTTTGTTTTGCTGTAGGTCTGTGTGTGCTAGCATAGGGAAAAGGCCCACAGGCAGAGCTCTGTTTAATTACAGAGGACTGAATTGTGTATTTAAATGTAAATGTGTCTGGATGGTGATCTCTCCTGTTTAAACAAACTCTGCTGTATAGCAACAGAACAATACCTGTCCCTAATTAAATCAGGAGTGACTCATCTGCTGTCCCTTTGTCTGTATGTTTACGTGTGAAAAGGTAAACACAGAAAAGAACCAATAAGTCAGGTCCTTAAACTTCTAAGGAGGTAATGTTTGTGTTAGCCACGGCAGCCGTGGGCACTGCCGCGACTCTCCGCCTCTGCTCTGTGGCGTCCCGGCTGATGCTATGACGACCGGGACGTCACTTCCGGTCCCGACGTCCCGGTTGCCTAGGCAACAACCTCTATTTACCTGCCGCAGCGCCCGGCCAGCTGTTAGATAGCCGGGCGCGTGCGCACAGGGCTGGCCCATCTTCGCCAATAGTGGCTAATCTAGGGGAGCTTTACCTGTGTTACTGGCAGTGTGCCAGTAATTTATTATGCAGCCACCTGGTTGATTTGCATCGGCTGAGCACCTTTACTCCCATTTGGCCACCAGTGATCTAATTAATTAAGCTACTCCTGTGGATTAATGTAGGGCTCTGTTCTGATTGGCCCTTTGTACTATTTAAGGCAGTGAGGACTGAGTCTCACTGCCGGTTATAGCGTTCTGTTTCAGTACTGCTGCCTGCTCCTGTTCTTGTCTTTGGTGTTGTAACCTGTGATTGATTACCTGTGTATGACCTTTGCCTGTTCCTGGATTCTGAACCTGTGCCTGTGACCTTGACCCTTCTGCCTGTACCTGACATATCCTCTGGCGCTCTGTCCAGTCCGCTGGACTCTGACCTGCCGCTGTTCCGTGTGCAACCTCCTGTACCTGTGCACTGCCGTGGTAGCATAAACTCGTACTACTCTCCGCATAAGACCTGGGGGCGTCTGAGTACCTGTGAGCGTAACCAGTGTCTACTGGAAAGGCGGCTGCTAAAGGTGAAGACCTCTACTACCTGTTCTATGAGTTTATGTTGCACTGGTGGCCATAACAGTTTGCCTTTAAAAACCAGCTCCAGAGAACAGCAAATTGGTATTCACTCCCAAGTGATAGCTGAAGTCAGGCGGGCGTTGAGATATAGATCTCTGCCCCTGATGGGAAAGGGTCTCTGGAGTACTGCCGTTGCCCTGATCTACCTCTCCAGGTCTTGGGTAGTTGTGTGTCCACCAAAAGCGGAATGACAGTGACTCAAGGCCGCTACCTTTGCTGGTAGCCTTAAAGGAGAGAGGGGGATAATCTTGGATTGATAGACAGTGGTCCCTGAAAGTGACAAGGATACTGATGAGGTGTTTTCATTATACCCTGTATGTTGTCTGTCCCAGACTGTAGTGTTGTTTGTTTCAAGTTATTATTTAAATATGTTTATTGCTGTTTGTTGCTTCCATTTTGTTAAACTTATTTGTATTATTTTGGATATTTCCCTGGGTGATTTTGAACCTTGGGTAGGTTCTGGGTAGGCCAGCTGTGCGGCGCAGAAGGTTACGTTAAACTCTGCATCCATACAGTGATCTCAAGCAGAGAGTTCGAGATGACATTCTGGATGGATGTGGCTTTCTGTGATTGCGGACATGGCACACAGAATTCCTGGTATCGTTAGACATGCATGATGCCCATATGGGGAGGGTGATCGGTCTCCTTCACTTTACAGTCCTCAGTAACACGATCATGTCGGCTTTTCCCTTTGGTCTTTCGTCCGCACAGCAGGTGTTCACGGGTTTCCTGAAGTCACGATCATGACTTATTTGGACGACCTGCCTGAATAAATACTTTTGTGACACATTCAGCTAACCATTCAAGTACTTGCGAAGTGCAGAGATTGGATCTTGGTTACCACATACTCCAGTCTATCCAGTTGGGGCGCGGTCATTGGTTTGCTCCGATTTCAGGGCTTCTGGTCTCCCTTGGAGTTCTCCTTGCCCATCAGTGTGCTAGAACTCAGGGCTACAGGTCAAGGGGTTCTGACCAGAAGGCCCTTTGAGATCCAATCAGACAATGCTACGGCAGTAGCTTGCCTGAACCATCAGGGGAAAATGCGCAGTACCATGGCAATGCGAGAGACAGCGAAGATAATGTCCCGGGCGGAACATTATGTTCCAGTGATGTTGGCCCTAATTATCTCTGGGGCGGAGAACTGGGAGGCCGAATACCTCAGCTGCAACCAGTGTTCAGCCAGAGATCGACCTCATGGCGTCCTGTCTGAACTTCTGAGTCCCTCTCTTCTGCTCGAAGTCCAGGGATCAGGAGGCGGGATGTGTGGATGCCATGACAGTTCCATGGTGGTTTTGTGTGGTATACTTATTTCCTCCGTATTCTAATCTCCCACAGGTGCTCAAAATACCTCACAAGCGAAAGGGTTCTTGTCATTCTAGTGGCTCCAGACTGGCAGTGCAGAACGTAGAATATTCTAAGGATGGCAGTAGGTCCACCTTACTGGTTGCGTTTTTGTCTGGATCTTCTTTTAAATTGTCTGGTTTTGCCGATGTGGCTACTGAAACCCTGATTCTTCAGGTCGGGTCCTCTTGCACACAGTTGTGAGGACTTTGGTTAAAGCAAGGAAATGTTCTTTCCTGCAAATTCTTATCTGGTGGTGGTGTGAAAGTCAAAGTTTTCACACTGCTTGTTTTTTAGTATTTCCCGACTATTCAACAGTCCATCCTGCAGGAAAGATAATAAAGAAACAACACATAGCACAGTTCAATAGGATTGTTGTGTGTCAATTTCCAAATATCTAAATAAAGAGCGGCAGTCGCCTTCTCCAAGGTTTATTAAAATTTGTGTCTGTTATTATTATTATTATTATTATTATTATTATTAATTTTTTATTTATAGGGCGCCACAAAGTATCCGTAGCGCCGTACAAGGACAAACAATGGCACAGTACAAGGTGAAACAGCACAGTACAAGTAACAGTAAGCACTATAACTCTGGGGGCTCAGGCACAGCATGAAAGAGAGGGAGGGAGGGAGGGGAAAAGTGAGTACAGGCAGGGTTATATGTGAATTTTTAATGAATGTTTGTTTTAAAATTTTTATAAACATTTTCTTTTTATGGTTCGTTTATCCTGTTACAAGTCTTAGTCAGTGCCTAATACGATCCAGTTATTCAGATTTAAACCTCTTATTTGGATAAAGGCCTGCTTTTGTCTTCTTTCAAACTGCAAGTTTCGGCGCTCTCAGTTTTCATTTAATGCAAGTTGGCACCTATGAGAGAGGTCCAGATTTTTCTACAAGGGGTACAGCGCACTCACCCCACCCCCTCCCACCCCAACATTAGAGCATTGGGTCTTAATCAAGGCTCTTATTAAGGAAGTCTTCTGTGTTCTGTTGATCTCCACCATGTTACTTGGAAGGGGGTGTTTTTACTCACTATATCCTCTGCTTGTCAGGTATCTAAGTTGGGGGTATTGTTGTAACCCCCCCTTCAGGAACTTCATTGATGTGATAGTGCTATATACTAAATCCTCCCATTTTCACTTAAACTAGGAGATTGTAGTTTTGGTGTACTGTCCTAGATCTCGGCCTTATGGTGAGACTTTGCCTCTTTTGTATGTGGTCTGGGCCCCTCACTGGTATGTCGACCATATGGTTTCTGTTTGAAAGACTAATGACCTTTTCATCCTGTATGATGCTTTTAAGCGTGGTTGGCCTACATCTAAGCAGTCGATTACTTACTTGCTGGATTACATCCACCATTCGCTTGGTTTGTGTCCAGTCGGCTCAGGTTGTGTCTATGGTTTTAAAGGCTCATTCCACCAGGGCTGTTGGTGCTTTGTAGGTAGCACATCACCGGGCTTCACTTGTGTAGGGCTGAGATGATCGTCTGTCAACACTTTCTCAAAATTCTATTAGTTGCAGGGTTTTGCATCTCAGGGGGCTAGCTTTGGAAACAAGGTGTTAAGCACAGCTGTTCCAGGGCAATTCCTACTTTAGGGGCAGCTTGGGTATGTCCCCAATTTCTGTGTCCCCCCTTTATTTTTTTACACAACGTAAAATTCATTTCTCTGACTCTTTAGTGGCTTCTCCTTGTTCTAGTTGGTTGTTGTTTCTGTTTACACCTTGTTGTTGGCCCTCTCTTCTAGACTTTGTTATACAAAAACTGAGGATGGGGCATAGGCGAGTTATGTTTAAAGTGCTTTTCTCCTAGTCTGAATGGTTTTTACGGTAAGTAAAAAAAAACCTTATTCTTTAACTGCAAGTGAGAAAGTTAGTTAATGTATTCAATATGTCCTCTATCGGTTATGACAAGGTGTCCATTTCTAAGCGGCAACACTTTGTATGCATCTTGTGATCCAAATATTGGTCAAAATCAAATTTGCCCTCAGGTCATGAGGGTGAAGACATGGGGTAGCTTAATCCTCCTCCTGACCTTTCTGTAACCCATTCATCCTAACTGCCATCTCAAACAGAGCAACTTTACCTATTGTCAACTGTTCATGGCTGTTATCAATTCTATGTTCCCATATTTAATTTTTTTAAATCCTTATCCTATTTCTCATACATCCTATTGGGGTATAGGAGGTGGTCCCCAAGGCACTTAACACTAAAACTGTGTACTCAGCTCAGTTTTAGTGCCCTTAGGAGTTCGGCATGTTTCTCATTGCTTGTGTCCTGGATTTTTATTTTTCAAGATTTTTTATTTCGTTTTATTCTTTTTAAAGGATCCTGGGCTCAGAAATGCCTCCCCAGGAGTGGATAGCCTGTGGCCTTCTTCCATACTGGGTCCCTGAGCAGCTTGAGGGCTCCCTTACCCCGCCCACCCCCAGCACTGCTGCTCCTTTTTTTTTTTTTTTTTTTTTTTTACATCGTCTCCACACAAGCAGCTCTGACAGGGCTCTTACTCTTGCTGACGTTTGTCTACCCCCTCCTCACCCTTAGAGAAATAGCATTGTCGGACAGATGAGGGACAGTCAGGCAGCCACAGCAAGATCTCCACTGGATCGGAGAGCACAGCTGTGACTACGCTCGCAAAGTAGGGTCACAGACATTACAATTGAGTCTGCTGGGCACAGACATCACTTTCTCTATCATGCGTAATAGGAAGAGATGGTTCTCCATACACCTTCATCCTTCCTGATGCGTTTCCTTGGCGGGGACGCCATTTTACATAAGTGTAGCCACATCTCTCAACCTCTGCTGTGCTCCTTCATTACAGGACAAGTTTTAAAACAGTGTCTGTGTGTGTGTGTGTATATACTTGCTGAAGTACCTTGTGCTGCCCCGGTTTAAATCTTCCAACTTAAGTTACCAATAAGTTGGATGTAACTATCCACCTTTTTAAAAATAAATAGCCGCTTAGCAGCTCTTCCAGCACACCCACGAGCTGGCTGCCAAGTTTTGTTTTCGTTTTTATATAATAAATGTCATCCAAATCCATCCTGTGGGAAGGCCCATAACAGGTTCCCCTGGGCCAAAGTTCTGCTCAGCATTTGCCAATGGTAGGTATGACCAGGACCCCCCCCTAAAACTAGGCCAGGATCCAACTTGACCACCTCGCGTTGGTTTAATCCTAATCAATGCAGAGCTGTTCGAATGCATTACCAGACAATCAGACCAAAGAATTGTGTGTGTGTATATAAGATATAGATCTTTTATTTGCACACCATGACAGAAAAGGGGACTTTCAAGAAAGGGTCTGCTGCAAAATCTGCATTGTATTATAGTTGTGCAAAAGTAACACACATTGTCTTGTGGACAGTCTGAACTGGAAGCCCTGTGTACAGAGTGTGAAGTGGAATTCCGGGACCAGCGCCTGACTGTCTGTGCCTTAAGTCATGGAAGCATCTGCTTTGCTTTGTCCCTTGACAGCATCTGGAAAGCAACGGGTATGATGTTATAACCCCTTAATCTAATCCATACCTGAACTGCACTTTTTAGCCATGTTGTTATCAGGAAGTATCCGTGATGAAACTATAACATCGCCTTGGAAAATTACTTCAGGGGTTAAATTCCACCTCCACAGAGAACACTCAGGAGTTGAGTGAATTAAGCTACCATTGTTTGTTTGCTCCCTATTGTCCACTAGTGAGCTCTACAGGCAGCCAGGAGCCGGACCCTTCAGTGGTCACCTGAGGAAAGACACCAGGGGAGGTAGGGTAGGGGGGCTGGATAGTGTGAGAAGCCCACCAATCGAGACCTTTTGCAACTCCCCTGGGCAGGCAGTTCCCAAGGTGGGATTGGGAGGTGATAAAAGAAGCTACCCTCGGCGCTGGACGTGTAAGTGACTGACTTTGGCCAAGAGGTGATGCTCTGCCAGAGATGTGCTAAGAAACCTATTTCACTGGATTTATTTGAACGGATTTCCTCACTTATTGGACCTGCTATCGTTAAGGGGCCGTGTTGTATTTAATCCTGTTCTGCAGAATAAATCATCCTTATATTTTCCTTTAATACCCTGTGTGAGATATTTGGGAAGCGCGTATCTTCATAGTGTCCATAACAGACGTCATGCCGACTACCTCAGCCACAACAAGGTCCATCCAGGGGAATTGTTGCTGCAAAAGGACGCATTTGACCCTTTTGTTCAGCGTTGGGGTCATAGATCTCATGGTGTCCTGCCTGAACTATCAAGGAAGAACACGGAGGTGTGGTCGCACACAGACGGGACTTATAGTCTATTTATTCATAGCAAAATGTTGCATTCCAGAATAGACAGGGTGCACTTTCGTTCGTTCTAGACATAGAACATAAGGGGAGAAAAGAGAAACATGAAAGGCACTCCAGTCCCAAAAATAAATGTCAAATTTAATTGTAAAACTTTACTTTTATTATGTTACATTAAAAACAAGGGAAAAGCAGCGAAATATTTAAAAAATGTAAGTAATGTGTGTGTACTGTATTAAAACATAAAGAGCACCCGACAGCAGTACAGGGTAATAGTATCTTCACTCAAGTGTCAAGAGAGTAGCTCCCAATAATATATTGTTCTCTCTACTGGGTTTAAATCATCAAATCTCTTGTTTCTATATATATTGATACAACATAATTTCTGCGAATCTACAGCAAGTGTACACACAGCGTCATTCATACAATTGTAGCGATACTGGACAATCTTGTAGCGATACTACCTTGAAAAAGCTATGTGCGAAACGTACGTCGGGGTAAAGTGGCGTCATTAGGACGTCACTCACACTCGACAGAACAGGCAGGCACTGTATCTCCTCTTCTCAGTATCGCTACAAGATTGTATGAATGGCGTTATGTGTGCGTTCACTGTAGGTCTGCATAAATTATATAGAGACATGTCCTCTTAGAATGAATTACTATAATTATATAGGCAGTCCAGTATCGCTACAATTGTATGAATGACTGGAGTGCCTTTCATGTTTCTCTTTTCTCCCCTTTCTCTATATGTCCTGCCTGAACTTCAAGGTTCCTCTGTTCTGCGCAAAATCCCGGGATCCTGTCACAGAATTCATGGATGCCATAGTGATTCCGTTGCATTTTCAGCTGGTCTACTTATTTTATCTGCTACCTATACTTCGAGAGTGCTCAAGAAGTTGAGTGCACGAGTGGCAGCCATTCAGCTTCTCTCTGAGCATGGTACTCGGATCTTCTCAGGACGGCCATAGGACCTCCAATCAGATTGCCTCTCCACCCAGACCTACTCATTAGGTTAGCTGGTTTTGACGCCGTGGCTTGGTACATGATACTCCAGTCTTGTGGGTTTTCCACCTTGGTGGTCAAAACCATGATCAGCGCCAGGAAGCCTTACTCTTCTGTATACTATTATGTGGTCTGGAAGGCATATGTTCTCTTGTGTGAAGGGCTCCATTCCCACGACTCTCGTTTCAACCTGTCCAGGTTGCTCACCTTTCTTCAGGCAGGCCTTGACTTTCGGTTACCTTCCTTGAAACTGTAGGTTTTGAAGCTGTCCGTTTTCTTCATACTCAAGTTGGCCATTATCCCGGAGTTTCACATCTTCCTACAGGGGGCGCATCACGTTGTACACCTGTTTGTGCACTCGATTGAGCCTTAGGATCTGAATTTGGCTCTTAAGGCTTTCGTCAGTGAACTACTTAAATCATTGGATTTTGTGGAAATTAGACCATCTGCATGCCGGTTGCCTGAGTTGGGGGGGGGGGGGGGGTTGTGTTGTGCCCTCCCCCCTTTTCTAGTATTTCATCCAGCCCTCATTAGGTTGAAAAATATCCCCAATATTTCAGTGTCGTCGTCCCCCCCCCCCCCCCCCCCGATAGGGTGTATGAGAAAATAGGATTTTTGGACTCGCTGTAAAATCCCTTTCTCGTAGTCCATTGGGGACACTGCACTCCCAACCTTGCTTTGTGTTGTATGCTGGTTTGCCTGACTGTTTGGGTTTTGTTATGCATAAACAGAGTACTCCTTCTTGTGGGAGGGGTGTAGTAGGGCAGGTGCTACACTCAGTTTTTTTATGTTAAAGTGCCTTGACTCCAGAACCACCAACTATACCCTAATGTTCTGTGGTGTCCCCCAGTGGACTACAAGAAAGGGATTTTATGGCGAGTACAAAAATTCAAATTTTATATGCTTCCCCTTTTCTTATACCTTTCCAATCCAACATTCCAACCAGTGATGCAACAATGGTGCTTTGACTACCGTTATAGTAGATTATTTGTATTTAGTATGACCCATATCCTCTCATGAACTACCGCTAGTGGCTGTACATATATTTACATAAAGGTAAAAGTAGACCAAACCTACAAAATACACATTTGATATACCTGTAAACTTCAGAAGTGGTAGAATGTGTTTACTGCTTAATGCCTATAAATGAAAAATATAGTTACTAAACTATGTTGACAAAATAAAACCTCTTAACCTTTTTCCAGGGAGAGGGGTGGCGCTTTCTAGAGTGCTTTTTTTTTTTTTTTTTTTTTTTTTTTTTTTTTACTTCATGCATGTCTTTTGCTCAAAGTGTTAATGTGCAGGTATGTATATGTTGCTTACTGTATGTTAAGGAAATGTAATCTGAAGTAAGAAATGGCTGTGCTTTAAAGCTTAACTTTGTGTTTTTACTATTCAGATCTGAAGCGATTAAAGGGGCAGTTATTGGAATAGATCTGGGAACAACAAATTCATGTGTTGCTGTTATGGAAGGAAAACAAGCAAAGGTATGTTACAAAAAAAAACGTTTTACAGATGTAAGCACATGTATTTGATTTTTGGATGCAACATTTCAGTAATGTATTTACATTTATCACTAATTATAGTTGTGAAGTTTACAATATGGCTGGATAGAGGTTAACTTAGTTTAATTTGTTTGCTATGACATTTCAAGGATCTTCAGGCTGATTCCCATTTTGGCATTGGGCCAAATAACTAGTGTAAAACAATCTACATTACTTTAAGTTAAACTGCAGGATTTTTTCTTGGTCTGAGTGGTGTGTATTATTGCAGGCAGTGTGATCCGCTCATTGGTGATGGTCAACTTATCACACACTGTCTATATGGAAAATAACATGCTCAAACTGTCTTACAAGTGATAACCTGGAAACATAGGACAAATAATGCATATTTTATTTTGCAGGTCCTCGAAAACTCAGAAGGGGCTAGAACCACTCCTTCTGTTGTTGCTTTTTCAGCTGATGGTGAGCGTTTAGTTGGAATGCCAGCTAAGCGTCAGGCAGTTACAAATCCCAACAACACATTTTATGCAACAAAACGCCTTATTGGCCGTCGATATGATGATCCCGAAGTTCAAAAAGATATGTATGTACAACTTTTGCAAGTGTGTTGTTTTTTTTGTTTTGTTTCCATAGTTATATCCCAGACCCACATTATATCAGGGAGTTACTATTGGTATTCTCCCACTATTAATGAGTATTTGTACATAAAGCTGGTGTGTATTGACTTGTGGCCAGTTGGGCTATGTTTTTACTATGCAATATGTAAGTTGGTATAAATATAAGGGGGGGGGGAAATTTACACATGCAGTTTTTGTAACCAACATACATGTAGGAAAATGGAGTCCAGGGACAGATCAAACTATAGTCTGTATAATGGTACATCAGTTAAATGCCCTGAAGGTGTATATGTGTATTTTCTTTTGTTTACTTTAATATTTCATTTTCTTCCTTGTGGAATACGGTTCATCCTATACTAGCAATGGCTCTGATTTAAAAGAAACCCTTTCCTACCACATAGCAGCACCAGCTCAATTCATTTATATATCTGCCTATATTCACTCAATTCAAGATGTTGACTAAATCGCTAATGTTCCTGATTATCTCTTGAGGCTCAGAACAGAAGGTGGTA
Organism: Mixophyes fleayi; assembly: GCF_038048845.1. Taxonomy (NCBI): domain Eukaryota; kingdom Metazoa; phylum Chordata; class Amphibia; order Anura; family Limnodynastidae; genus Mixophyes; species Mixophyes fleayi. The sequence goes on from NC_134405.1 coordinate 265,358,093, forward strand.
GATAGTTATTTTGTGTCCAGAGAGCTTGCACTATATTGTTTCCGATGGCTATTGGTTTTATAAATCTGGGTTATCGATCGTTTTTCCTTGCCACACCCTTGCCATTTCTACCTAATGAGGCTACCCAATGATATAGGAATGTGTTTTGTGCCATTGGAAAGGCTTACCTAGTACCAGAGAGTTCTGGGTTTTTATTAAAACGTCTGATGTGCACTAATGTCTTGATTCCTCCAGCCAGTACTGCACCGAAAAACAGAGAAAAAGATTGGATTGAAAGATTTGGTATGGAATTTATTAGGTCTGTGATTGACATAATGGGGTCGAGGGTGGTTCAGCTCTTTTGACTGGAATGTGAAAATAGGCATCCTTATTATCCAAAGGGACTTGCCTGTATTTTGAATACTGCCATATAAATTGTGTTTTTTCTTTTTCTACTCCATGGCTGCCTTACAATGGCTTAACTCTCTACTCAGTTGAGTGTAAACAGGAAAAATTAAATGCACCTAGAGGATATACAAGCTGACTTTTCCATACCAGCAGCAACTTGTCTCTGCCTGATAGGAATGTTTTCCTCAACCATAAGCATTCTTCCTTTGGCAAGATGGCACATGCTAGACTTCAAATTTGATATACTTGCAAAGTGGGATCACAACTTACATTCCTAAGGCTTAAGGCTCCATCTTTCAAAGGTCATAAGACAGTCCATTAACTGGTGGCAACATCCAAGATTAAAAAGTCAAGGTAGTGGATAATGCTTACAACAGATTCCGATTCTATAGGTTGCATAGCTTCACTCCATACAGAAATATTACAAAGGCACTTGGCTGTAAAATGGCAAGCATCATCAAGGAAATGTTCCAGAAATGAGAACAGTGTGGCATGCAATTGAACACTTTCAGTATTGCCTACAGTACAAACATCTAAAATATTTTCCTACAACAGAAGAGTAGTTGCTTCCGTAAACAAGCTAGGGGCACAAAAAAGCAAGATGGTGATATCAGATGTAACAGCTGTGATGTGGGCTTCATGTTGCTGATAAAAACTGTCATAGCAGATTTTCGCAGCAGGCATCCAATACCCCCAGGGGAGTGGGCCTTACATGGAGAAGTCTTTCATCTGCTAGTCCAGTTAGCTGGGTTCCCTGACATGGATTTGATGGAAACAGCTCAAAATGCCAAAGGGCCCCAGTTTTATTCACGTCAAAGACAATTGGGCACCATGAATACATGCCTTACCTATCGATACCATGGAATTTCAAACTAGTTTGTATTCCCTTCTTTTTTCATCATTGCTTGCATTTTGAGAAAAATCAAGGAACAGTGGAGGTAATAGCTATCCCCTATTTTAGCCTCGCCATCCCTGGTTTGTAGTGGCTTAGAGAATGTTTCGAGAACAACCTTGGCCTCTACCATGCACACTAGGGGCCTGATTCATTAAGGATCTTAAATGAAGAGGTATCTTATTTCAGTCCCCCTGGACAAAACCATGTTACATTGCAAGGGGTGCAAACTATTTTTCTGTTTTGCACATAAGTTAAATACTGACTGTTTTTTCATGTAGCACACAAATACTCGATAGCTTATTTGCAAGATACCACTGACCGCAGAGTGGAATCCCAGTTAAAATCTATATTTGTAGCAGCGGGTTCATCCTTTAGACCCACTTTTGCTTCAGCTTGGGTTGCTAAAGCCATGTAAGCATGGGCACAGCAACTGGCAGAGGCCTTACAGGACTTGATTACCCTAGCTTTACATTTGAAAAGAGGCATCAGGGTACATTTTTGAGGCGGCTCAGAGCACAGCATCTGTGTCCTCTATTCAGGCTGCGTCAGTTTCAGCTAGAAGAACGTTATGGCTGAAATCCTGGGAAGGGGATTCAGAATCAAAGAAATTCATGGAATCTATTCCTTTTACAGCAGCAGGTCTGTTCGGCCCGGAATTAGATAATATGATTTCCCAGGCAACGGGGGGCAAAATCACCTCTTTGCCGGTAGAGGCCGGGCCCCAAGGTTTAGCTCCTTTCGTCAGTCCTTTCGGGGAACCTCCTTGCCCAGGGGACAGTCGTTTAAAGGTAGGCAACCGAATTCTCGAGTCTCGTCTGTCAGAGGCAGATCCTCATTTGCAGCTAGGCGCCAGGCCTCCAAGACTCAGGAGAAGCCTGTGTCCTGACTGCCACTCTATTCTCCAAGAGGTGGCGCCGGTGGGGGGACGTCTGTCTCTTTTTCAGGAACAGTGGGCAGCGTCATCCCAGGACCCTTGGATTCGGGGCATTATATCAAGAGGGTACATGATAGATCTGCTGGGGCCGATACCACAGCGCTTCTTTGTAACCCCGCTATCCCGAGATCCACAAAGAAGACAGGCAATGCAGGCCTGTGTTGCCTCTCTTCTTTCGCAAAGAGCCATTTGCAGGGTCCCAGACAACCAGAAAAGGAAGGGATTTTATTCAAATCTTTTTCTGGTCAAGAAGCGGGACGGGTCCTTTCGACCCATTTTAAACCTAAAGAGCCTCAATGTGCACTTACGAGTGGACAAATTTCGTATGGAGTCCCTGAGGTCGGTGATAAACGGCCTAGAGAAGGATCAGTTTATGGCGTCCATAGACATAAAGGACGCGTACCTCCACGTTCCCATTTGGAGCAATCATCAGTCTCTCCTGAGGTTCACAGTGGGGAACTCCCACTATCAGTTTCGGGCTCTTCCCTTCGGCCTCTCCACAGCTCCAAGGGTCTTCGCGAAGATCATGTCGGTGATGGCAGCATGTCTTCACCTAAAGGGCGTTCAGGTCGTTCCTTATTTAGACGATCTACTCATCAAATCCTCCTCAGAGATTTGCTTACTTCAGCACTTATCACTCACCATAGTGGTTCTCGAGAGCCGTGGGTGGCTGATAAACTTAAAGAAATCCCAGGTGGTTCCGTGCCAACGCATGGTCTTCCTAGGGCTCATCATGGATACCAGTCGGCAGCAGGTGTTGCTGCCTACGGAGAAGATCAGTTCAATCCGGATTATAACAACTCAGGTCTTGTCCTTTCCCAATCCCTCAATTCATTTGTGCATGCGGCTGCTTGGGAAGATGGTGGCCTCCTTCGAAACGATCCCCTTCGGTCGGGCTCCTTCTCGATGCTTCCAGTGGGATCTGTTGACGAAATGGTCAGGATCTCCAGAGGAGCTCGCTGTCTCCGGGTGCGAGAGAATCGCTCCAGTGGTGGCTGAATCAGGATCACATGTCCATGGGCAGGTCTTTCGCTCCATGGTCATGGATCATAGCCACAACAGACGGTAGCCTGAGAGGTTGGGGGGCGGTAATCCTGCACCTCCGGCTCCAGGGACTTTGGTCAGTTCAAGAATTAGCCTTATCAATCAACACGTTGCAGTTGAAGGCAATTCTTTCAGCTCTTCAGGGGGCTGAGACCCTCCTTCAGGGCCACCCAGTCAGAGTTTACTACGACAATGCCACAGCTGTGGCATATGTCAACAGGCAGGGAGGAACCAGGAGTGCAGCTGCAATGCGAATTGCAGCTCAGATTTTGGCTTAGGCAGAACAGTATGTTCCAGCAATCTCGGCAGTGTTCATTCCCGGAAATAAAAAATTGGGAGGCCGATTACCTAAGTCGAAATCCAATGATGCAGGGGGGGTGGTCACTCCATCCGGAAGTATTTCAGTCTCTAGTTCAGAGATGGGGTCTTCCGGATATAGATCTCATGGCCTCAAGACCCAAAAAAAAAGTTCATAGGTTTTGCGCAAGGGCAAGAGACCCCTTAGCGGTAGCGGTGGACGTGATGACCATGTCATGGGAATTCAGGTTGGGATACCTGTTTCCCCCGATTCCCATGCTTCCTCGCATGCTCAGACGAGTGAGGCAAGGCGGTCTGCCGGTAATTCTAATAGCTCCCTCATGGCCGCGTCGAGTGTGGTACGCGGACATAATCTCCATGGCGGAAGGACAAGAATATCGTCTTCCGTCGCGAGACGACCTTCTTCAGGGTCCCTTTTATCACCAGAATTTACCTCAGCTCAGTTAATGGCATGGCTGTTGAAGCCAGCCTCTGGAGGGCTAGGGGTTTCTCCCCCAGTGTAGTGAACACTCTGCTGCGAGCTCGAAAGCCGGTTTCGGCTCGCATCTATCATCGTATTTGGCGAGCCTATATCAGATGGTGCAAAAATAAGTCCTGTCACACGTCTTCTTTTCGCCTCCCTCGTTTTTTGGCCTTTTTTCAGGATGGGCTGGAAGCAGGGCTCCGTTTAGGTTCCTTAAGAGTTCAGGTATCGGCACTTTCAGTTTTCTTTCACCTGAAGTTAGCGGATTTGCCAGACATCAAGACTTTTCTTCAGGGAGTCTTACATATTCAGCCTCCCTATGTTCCGCCTACAGCACCATGGGATCTTAACTTGGTACTGGATATGCTTAAAGGGCCTTCTTTTGAGCCTTTACTTGTGGCAGATTTTAGGTGTTTGGCAATTGCATCGGCACGTAGGGTGTCGGAATTGGGAGCTCTGTCTTGCCGGGAACCATATCTGTGTTTTCACGAGGACAGAGCGGTATTGAGAACACTCCCTTCCTTTGTTCCAAAAGTAGTGTCGGCTTTCCATTTGAACCAGGAAATTGTGGTTCCGGTCTTTTCATCAACTTCTCATTCTGATCAGCAGTCTATGGAAAAGTTAGATGTGGTTAGGGCTCTCCGTATTTATGTCAAAAGAACTTCTCAGATTAGACGTACCGATTCTCTGTTTGTTCTTTATGACTCTAACAAAAGAGGCTGGCCAGCCTCAAAACAGTCCATTGCTAGATGGATTACGCCAACCATTAAGCAGGCTTACATAAGGGTTAACCGTCCTGTGCAAGAGAGACTTACGGCCCATTCCACCAGATCGGTAGTGGCGTCGTGGGCAGCGAGAAATGGGGTTTCTGCCGACCAGCTTTGCAGGGCAGCCACCTGGTTTTCTGTCCACACATTTACCAGATTCTATCAATTTAATGTATTCGCATCCGCGGATGCAAATTTCGCTCGTAGTGCTATACGAGCTGGATTTTCAGAGCGGGCCCACCCTTAGGGGACTGCTTTAGAACATCCCCATGGTAAGCAGTGTCCCCCAGACTGGATGAAAGAGAAAAGAGGATTTATGTACTTGCGTTAAATCCGTTTATCTGATTCCATCTGGGGGACACTGCGATCCCTCCCTTCTGCCTTCCTCTGTATGCTCTTGGTTGATTGACCTTTCTCCTTGGGGCTTTTTAATTAACTGACAGGAAGAGGAAGAGGCAGGGGGATTGTAGAGGGGAGGGGTGTCAGCAGTGCTAAAGTTAACTAGCTAGGTGCCAACTCCTGTGCTCCCCTCCACAACCCATGGTAAGCCGTGTCCCCCAGACGGAATCAGAGAAACGGATTTAACGTAAGTACATAAATCCTCTTTTTTTCACTATTCATTTCACAGCAGGTCCGCTGCCGTAAGACAGAGTGCTGGGACACTGCATGAAGGGAAGACCTCTTGATGGGAGATACCAAGTTCGCACATGAGCGGGAACTTGGATCCCCAAACTAGGTGCAGGTTGAGACAGGAGGAAAAGGAGTCGGCAATGGCAAGGGTAACTGCTTACTGCTGCAAGCGAACTTCAGAAAGGAAATACCGCGAAATGGGTGCATATGAGCACAACGTGGGGAGTGTACGAAGATTCTCCCACGACTTTGGTATTTCCCTGAGCCGGAAGACACAGCTGATAGACTGGCTGAGACGAACGAATCCTGTGCAGCAAAACAGAGCCATAGCAGTGTCAAAAGGGCTATTTCTGACTCCTCTTCTCATCAGTCTTGCTCCTCACTGAGGACATTGCTGAAAGCAGAGCGAAGTAACTCACTAGGGGATATGTTCATTCAGACTATTACTCTACATTATCTATAGAATTATTTGTGTACAATGCTATTGGTTTTTAGATTACTTGTTTAGAGGTATCCCTATACCCATATTCATACTAGATATCAGAATTTGCTAGAAGGTGCTGTTTTGAGGCTTCTAGCTAGAGCACAGAACAAATATCCTTTTATTGTTGTGTGATTGTTGCCTGCACTTTTTTCTGTATATTATTTCTTTGCTAGATGGACTCGCTATGTCTGACAAGAGGGAAATCTGCCCGGGTTAGATTTTATTCATGCACCAAATGTACAGCCAAACTTCCAGTTGTATCGTCGGACGAGGGGGTGGTATGTGCACAGTGTGAAGCGGAGACCCGGGACGGGCAGGAACAAGGGGAGCATCACACAGGTGGTGGAGAAACCGGTGTGGGTAGCCTCACTAGCACAGTCAGTCACTATGCTGACCCAGCTCATTAACAGGCAGGTAGAGAATACAGCCTCAGAGGGCCTGGATGCAGCTTCTATATCAGTGGCTTTCCTCAAAAATGTTTTTTACCCCCACCTAAGAGCTATGGGGGGCGGACAAGCCAGGTACTCACTATCTCTCCCCAGGCCACCCAGGGGAACCCGCCTGGTCACTTTCCTTAAGAAAACACAGTTTACATCAGTTTCTGAATTCGCCTTGTCACCTGGTTCCTAGAGCCAAGTCTTCTCACCCCCTTCTTTTTGTTTCAGATTCTGATGGCTCTTTGGAGAAGGAAGAGGACCCGGTGAAGAATTCTGACTCTACCCAGTTGGGAGACTGGGATAACACGTCTAGGAACCTAGGTACACAGGGCATGAATCTGACGGTCCATCATTCCTTGGACTTTTTAGAAGTGAAAGAGCAGGTACCTTTAGTGCAAGGTCCATATAAGCGTAAGAAACCCAAAACTGTTTTTCTCGCCACCGGTGGAATTAACTGATATAGCTGAATACGCTTGGAAACTGGCTGATTGGAAATTTTCTATTCCCTGCAGATTTGTTAACCTCTACCCACTACAGGAACTAGAAGTGCCGTGCTGGGAGCAACTACCCTGGGTGGATACTCCAGTGGCTCGGCTGGCTCTTCACACCATCTTACCAGTCCCTGGCTCGTTGGTCCTTCAGCACGCCTCAGACCGGAAAATAGAGGGGTTCCTCAAAACTATTTTTGTGCCAGCAGGAACCTTGTTTTGACCCACGTTCCCTTCTGCTTGGGTCGTCGGAGCCATGAAAGCTGATAAGTTATCTGGGATTACAGGACTCGGCGTTACTGCCTCTGGCGTTACATTTGAAGGAATTGTCTGTTTCAGGAGCTGGTCAGAGATAGGGCCTTCTGGATCTGGACCTAATGCGTCTATTCACAATTGCTAGGTATCCATGTTTTGCTCAAGAATCAAGGACCTCTTGGCAGTTGCAGTAGACGTCATAACCTTGAGATGGGACTATTCAGTTGAAGTTTCTCTTTCCACCGATTCCGAAAATTTAGTGCGTTCTCAGACGTGCAAAGATGAGATCTTCCTGTGATCATCGTGGCTCCAAACTGGCCCAGGTGGGTTTGGTGTGCAAACATTCTGCACATGGGGGACTCTTCCCCTCAGGGCTGACCTTCTCAGGCAGGGGCCGTTATATCTTCAGAACTTGAATCTGCTGGCTTTAACAGCATGGCTGTACTTCCAACGTTTTCTGGCAACTGTCGGATTTGAGAACTTTTCTTCAAAGGGTGTACTTTGTTCAACCTCTTTATGTTCTGCCTTTGGCTGCCCCTGGGTCCTCAATGTAGTGCTTGATCTATAAAGTTCTCCCTTTGAACCTCTTGGTCCTGTGGAAATACGTCTCTTGGAGTGAAAGATGGTATTCCTATTGACCATGGCGTTGGGTGTCGGAGCTTGGAGCATTGTCTTGCAAGGGTCCTTACTTCGTGTTTCAGGATAGGGTAGTTTTTAGGACTGTTCCTTCTTTTCTAACGAAAGTGGTCTAGGAATTCCATATTTACAGGATGGACTGCCTATGCCACCCTGTCTGTTGTTGCTGGGAACCAGCTGGGCTTACTTTGCCACCGTTCCCTTTTTTTATCCCAAATGCGCCCTCTCATCGCAATAGGAGGGGCTTACAAATGCTGCCACCATTGGACTCCTTTACCAGCACGCAGAACCGGGTTTCTTCTGGGTAACTGACGCTGCGAGTGTACCCCATTACTGGTGTACCTGGGCTGGTGCTCCTGACCTCTTCCTATGGATCAGTGTTGCTGTGGATGGTTGCCCCCTTGCCGATCACTCTGGCCAGAACTGCTGGGTAGCAGGCAGAGCGGTGGTACTGGATGCCGGGTCCAAACCTCAGAGACAGCCGGGAACGGATTAGATTTTGTGTCTAATCTGTAGGTCACAGGGATAGAGAAGTTTGCAAGCAGGTCTTTTGAAGCAAGTGATATTTATTTGCTCACTCTGGTTGAAGGTACCGGGGAGCAGGTCAGATGGAACATGAAGAAAAAATTTCAATACAAGACAGGGCTTTTTATTCAGATTTGAACACCGTTTCACAGGGTAAGCCAGCCCCCTTAAGGTATGAGCAGTTTTTAGAATCAGAATGAAATTTGTTTACCCAAACATGGATTTACATGTAGTGCAAAGCTAAAAATATTTACTCTTACCTGTGATATTCTAAACTTTGCTGTGATTTCCTGCATCTTATTTTGGACACAGGAAATCTAACAGCACTCTAATTAAACCTTCCTGTGCCTTCAGGTGCCAGACCGTCACATATCAAAAGGTCTAACTAACATGAGCTTAACATGGGTCCTTTTTTCAGACAGTCGCAGAATACACATTTCCAAAGAAAAGTACAAAACCCCAAAGTCATTTCCCCACATCACAATACACAAAAGTCTTCCTCCACAAAGGCTTATTGTATCGGATATATACCTCATGCATTTCCTCTAGCAATGATGAAACAAACACATTTCTTCTCCTATTCTTAGAAATAAAGATGTCTTTTACCAACATACAATATAAAAAATAAGTACATTTGCAATTATATAAATAAGCTCCCTGCGCTATTTCCTTTAAATAGATTTATACCATAAGTTGTTTACAAGTGATCAAGTCACACACATAAATATATTGTGTCCTGGCTTTAAGGGAGGGATTGTCTTCATCGGTGCTTTCCTCTTTGGCTTTCCTGGATGTGGTCCGGGCCTTGTGCATATATGTAAATGGAACCTCTTTTTGTCGGGGGAGTTTGGGGAGAGATTTTCTAACAAGTTGTTACACTAAAACTGCACAAGTTAATTTTATATAAGTGTTTAGCCCATCCTGATGATTATACTGCTTTGGTATGTCCCATTGTAAGGGCTGACATGGAATTAGAAAGGTAAATTGGAGAATTATACTCGCCGTTAATTTCTTTTCCTTGAATTACTTCAGGTCAGTTCTGTTCCACCCGTTTTCTATATTTATATTTTGGTAGAACAGCTTTGGAAGTTGCAAAGACAATGGTATGGAGGAGTAGTTGTCTTCATATGCCCTCAAGCTGTGTTTAATTTTTCCTGCCTGCATTCAGCTGAGTCAGGGAGTTAACCTATTGTAAGGGCTGCCATGGAGTATTTCAAGGAAAGGAAATTAACGGTGAGTATTCTCCAACTATTTCTTTTTTGATTGCTTCCCTTCTGGCATTTCTTTGCGTGCGTGTATCTTCATATGTTCGGATGGTGAGCGCTCCTTATCTCTGTTTAGGATAGTATGCTGCTTCTTACAGTTGCAAAAATAATAAATGGTATTTAGAAGTGCAAAAACTAAATTCTGACTCTGATAATTAAAAGTATAAAATGTTTTTTTGTTAGGAATTAAACCAGATATGCATCTAATAAAACCATATACAAACATTTGCAATAAAAACATATGCACAGTAAACAAGATTTGGCCCCAAAGTTGTCTAATATTTATTATATACAAAACATAAAAATAGTGCATAGTGCATTTATCTGGGAAAAGATATAGGTCTTAAAAATGATAGGACTGTCAATGTTGGTATTTAGATATGTCCTTAAGTGAATGTAGGTCTTTTGAAGAGTTTGAACAGGTAAGCGGTACAGTATGTGAAATCTGTCCCTGTTTGCACTAACTAGTCTCTTACCCAGTTACATCCGTTAGATTCAACTTGCTTGTAGATTTGCTCCAGCGCCGGCTCCAGTGACCTCCTCAGATACTTGTATTCGCGGTTACAGTGAACTGCACTGTGTAATGCAGGGGTCCCTGTATGGTATCAGTGATAGGTCAAAACAGATGTGTTCTCTGGCGAGTTTATTGCAGTGTACCTCTGTTTCGTTTCTCTCTCTCTCTCTCCCTCTCCCTCTCCCTCTCCCTCTCCCTCTCCCTCTCCCTCTCCCTCTCCCTCTCCCTCTCCCTCTCCCTCTCCCTCTCCCTCTCCCTCTCCCTCTCCCTCTCCCTCTCCTCCCCCCCCCCCCCCCCCCCAGGAAGATCTCTCATGCAGCAGTGCATTTCAGTTGGCATGTCTCCCCCTCATTTTCTGCAGCTATGGGTCCACAACCAGTCTGTCATCTGTTTCGAGAAATATAGGAGAAAATTGAAACGTCAGTAAAATCCTTTTATTTAAGGCCCTGTATGGGGACACAGACCATTCCATCCTTGAATGTCTATAACCACTGGTTCATTTGGGAGTTCAGAGGGGTCATTCTAGGACCATACCCAACTCCTAATTGTAGAATTACCCCTGGTCTGTTGTTCTTGCATGCTTTATTATGTTGTGGTTATGGCCACTATATGGCTGATATTCTATAAAAATATGATGCCAAAATAACTGCTGCCTAATGGCAGACTTAAAAATTATGGCCCATTTGCTCGTTTCTAGGGGAAGATTGCCGGCAGAGGTGCAAGGCAAGAGAGACCAGGCTTTTGCTTACCTACGCCGGGACCCAGAGTGGACAGAGCTGCAGTCTTATTCACTCCTCTGGGTCTTTGGATCGAGTTCCGTGCTGCACCTAAAAGTAATTAAAATAAAAATGTGGAAAAAAAACCTAAAACTAATCCAAGTATAGGCAGGAGCCTATACCTATGTGGCCTAACTCCTAAACACTTATAAAAAAAAACTGAGGTCTGAGCTGGAGAAGAGGGGCATAATAGGAGAGGAGTGGGGGGAACAAACAAGTTTGATAAGTGCCTAGACTCCTAGTCCCAGCTACTATACCCCAATGTCAGTGTCCCCCAATGGAGTCAAATCTATTTTACGGTGAGTAAAAATCTTGTGAAATCTTGGGAAAATATTTTGCAAATAGTTATGATCTTGAGTATATATAGAACAAACCGTCACTCAATGTAACTGTTGAAAAAACGTTTTTTATATTAAATATTGATTGGGCAATCGAATATAATTTATTTATTTCTTTTCATTTTTTTTTTTAGCAAAAATGTTCCCTTCAATATAGTGCGTGCATCAAATGGGGATGCGTGGGTGGAGGCACATGGGAAGCTGTATTCTCCTAGTCAGATCGGTGCATTTGTGCTTATAAAAATGAAAGAGACAGCAGGTGAGTAAATGTTTATGAAAGTACTCCTGTGTGTTTGTATTTAAGAACTTCCTTAAAATTTTTAATGCTGCTAAAGAGTAAGTGGTGAGCATAGTAAGTGCTGTAGCCTTTTGCTTGTGATTTTATTCCAGGTTGTACACAGTTTTGTTACAGTGGATATATGTAAGCTGCTTGGAGTATACATTGTGCCAGATAAATCACAATTTCTGTACCTAGGTTTGCTATAGGAGTATAGGCTGGAGCCTAGGTGCGTATGTTTATAGGTATGTATATGTGTGTGTGTGTGTGTGTGTGTGTGTATATATGTATATATGTTATATTTTATGGTTGGTAGGTACTGGGGTGTATGTCATAGACCGTATCCTCTAAGAAAGTTGTTTAAAAAAACAAAACAAAACAGAACACACCTTCTCCCAATTATCTCTGGGTGCGGCTGCTACCTTCTACCTCTGTTACTAGACAGGTGGCAGGTAATAGGGACAAATCATCACCTTGTTATATGTAAGCAGACAAGGGAAAAGCTTCCCAGTGGATATATGTATGCTATTGTTTTGGAGTGAACATTGTGCCTCATAAACACATTTTGTACCTAGGTTTGCTAAAATAGAGTATACCATGGGACATATGTGCATGGGTGTGTGTAGATACAGATATAGATAGATATAGATGTATATAATGTTTTTGGGAGGTGCTGTGGGGGTAATTCACAGACAAAACATTATCCTCTAGAAAATTTATTTTTCTTTCCTTTTCTTATTTGTTTCTTGTTTTTTATTTGAACTGTTAGCTTCTGCTTCTAAATATTACACCTGCTCCAAATGTAAAGTACAACTTCCTAGTGGACAATCGGACACAGGGGTGGTTTGTGCAGACTGATTTGGGGTTTCGGGTTGTACAGGCCCATGGTTCTGCTCCACAGCAGATGGAGGAACCGGCGTAGGCGGTCACACTGGCGCAGTCTGTGTCAGCACTGATTTAGATGCTTGCCCTTCCGGTGGAGATCCCTGGGGCACTCCCCCCGTCTCCCGCCCCTTTAGCCCCGTCTGCTGCACCATTGGCATCAGCAACAGAGCAAGGTGTGAACCTGAGCCTTGTTGGTCAGGCATCGCCTCCTCTATCAGAGGCTCCCTGCAGGGAGAGCCTGCGTGGTCCACGTCCTTAAAGGCCTGGACCGGTTAAATCTGTTTCTGGACGCTCCCAAGCACGATACTGCAAGCGTCATAGGTCTACTCATCCTCTCCTCGCACTTTCTGATTCAGAAAAGTCTTCAGTGGAGGAAAGTGAGCTTCCTGAGGATTCGGATCTCCCCCTGGTGGGTGATATGTCTGAATCCTCTGGGAGTCCAGGGCAATGAGGATCTGGTGCTGGCAGTTTACCAGACATTGAATCTATTGGATCTAGAGGAACCTCGGTCAGACCTAGGCCTCTAAGTGCAGGAAACGTCAAGTCTGTTTTCCGGCATCAGGATATAGCGGAGTCAGCTTGGAAACAGCCAGATCATTTGTTATACCACGCAGGTTTCCAGTCCTTTATCCCCTGCAGGCATTAGAAATGGCCCGCTGGGAACACATTCCAATGGTGGATATGGCAGTGGCCAGGCTGGCCCGCCATACTACTCTTCCAGTGCCGAGTTCTGCAGCACTTTCTTAAGCCACTGACCGCAGGATGCAGGGTTTTCTTAAATCAGTCTTCCTGGCGGCAAGCGCCTCACTAAGACCTATGCTGTCTTCAGCGTGGGTCGACTGGGCAATGGAGACCTGGACTGACCAGCTGGTAGCAGGGTTACAAGAGTCAGATCTTCTAACCCTGGCTCAACGTTTAAAGGAGGCCTCTGGTTACCTGTATGAGGCTGCTCAAAACGCAGTCTCCGTTTCATCCTCTATTTCAGCATCGGCAGTAGTGGCCCGTAGGACTCTCTGGCTCAGGTCCTGGGATGCCGAATCAAAGATCTCTGGAGGCTGTATTTTATTCGCGCTCAGCCCTTTTTGGCCCGGCGTTAATGATATTATCTCTCAGGCCACGGGAGGTAAAAGTACCTTTTATTCCAGTGAGTACCCCTAAACCTAGGGCTCTGAGATTTGATTCTTTTCACCGATCCCTTCGGTGGGGGTCATTTGTGAGAGGCCAGACCATTAGGGGCAGGTCCTTTGTGGCCAGAGGTCATTCCCAGAGAGGTAGAGCCCTATTCTCTGCAAATCATCCAGACCCCAGGCCCGGACAAACTCTTCCCCTCTCTGTGACCGCAGGGGTAGGGGGGCGCTTGCTGTGGGTCAGAATTCTTGGAACGGCGTCCTCCTAGAACTTGAAGAGAGGGCTGATCATTCAGGGGGTCAGCATAGCTGTTCTAGGGTCCCCCCCCCCCCCTCCCCCTTGTTCTTTTCACAGAACGACATTAAATCGAAGCCAGGCTATCTCTTTGCTTCCTTCAGCAGAAGTCATCTGCCGGAATATGACCGGGAGAAGGCTCCTTTCACTCCCTTAACCCCTCATACCTCTCCTCAAGAGATGGATGGGCATGAAAGTTTACACTCTTCAGATACAAATCCCCTTTGGGGACCTAGTCTCCCTACTTCCTATAGGGCCCCTTGAGCAGGCAGAGGGACTTTCCTTCCCTCACAGAGCCCCAGATGTTGCTGGCCTTAATAGGGAAGCTTTGGGTGAGCCTGAGGATTCACGATTGGCCCCGACACATCGGTTTCACAGACCTAAGTAGGATAGCAGTTCCAAGAAAGGTTTCTGCTCCGTTGAGGCGACCTGTTATGGCAGGGCCTGTTTCTTTACCAGCACCTACCTCTATGGGTTTTAATGGCAAGGTCTTTGAGGCCAAACTCATTGGGTCCAGGGCTTTCCTCCAGAGTGGTAGACACCATGCCGCGATCCAGGAATCCAACCTCAGCCTAGAGTGTGGCATACCTACATTAAGTGGTGCGATTGAAAAGACTGCCACTCGACTAATTTTCATCTTTCCTGTATCCTAGTCTTTGTCCACTATGGCTTGAATGCAGGTTTGCAACTTGGGTCCCTTAAGGTCCAGGTGTTGGCCTTGTCTATCTTTTTCCAACTAGCTGATATTGCAGAAGTAAAAACCTTCCTTCAAGGGGTCCTGCATATAAAGCCCGTTATGTTACGCCTACGGCTCCCTGGGACCTAAACTTGGTTCTGACCATGCTTCAGAGGTACCCCTTTGAACCAATGGGTTCACCAAAGCAGGGCTGGCCAGCTTCTAAGCAGACTATCGCTAGGTGTATTACATCCTTAATCAAGCAGGCCTATGTCCGCTTCGATCGGCCTGCGCGTAGTCATATTGCAGCCCATTCCAACTATTTAAGCGGGCGCTTCTTGGGCTGTGCATAACGGGGTCTTAGCGGATCAGCTCCGCCAGGCGGCCACCTTGTCCTCTTCACTAGTTTTCATCAATTTTATAGAGTTTGCATGCCCTGGACGCCAGTTTCAACCGCAAATTTTTACGGACTGGACTGTCAAGGCGGTCCCCACCTTAGGGGCTGCCTTGGTACATCCCTCGGCTAAAGGTAAGAGAAAAGACGACTTTATACTCGCGTTTAGTCCATTTTTCTTGGGAAAACTGTGTTCCCTCCCTTCTGCTGTTCTGTGGTTATTCTTTTGGTGTTGTGGTTCCCTTCCTTCGGGCTTCTGTATTATACACTGAAGTTGCAGAGGGGATATAGCCTGTTAGCAGGAAAGTTAACTATTTGAGTGCCTACTCCATGTTCCCTCATACAACCCCATGGTATTATTAATTTTTATTTATAGGGCGCCACTAGGTATCCGTAGCGCCGTACAGGGACAGACAGAAACACGATACAGGGTAAGACAGCACAGTACAGTTAACAGAAATCACAGTAACTCAGAAGCTCAATGAACAGCTAGATTAGAGGTGAGAGCCCCCAGCGGGGTAGAGACAGGGACCGGAGGACCTCGCGGAGGAGACAAGGAGCTGGAGAGCAGAGTTAAGGTGGTGGAGAACAGAAGGAGAGGAGGCCCTGCTCGGAGGAGCGTACAATCTAAGGGGAGGGTAGGACGATGGTAAGCAGTGTCCTCCAGATGGACTCAGAGAAATGGATTTAATGGGAGTATAAAATCCCTTTTCTTTCTTTTTTATTTGTACTTGCCTTAAAATCCCTTTAACTTAGCCTATTAGGGGACGCCCTTGCTCTCTGTTGTATGTTGGGTTGCCTGTTCTGGTTGACCTATTTAGGCCGTCTTTTTGGGCTTTGTTTAAAAAAAACAAAAAAAAAAAAAACAACTGACGAGTCCTTCCTGTAGGAGAGCATAGATGAGGGTGGAACTATACTTGACAAGTTTAATGTTTTTAAAGTGCCTTTGACTCCAGGACCACCTACTATGCCCCCAGTATTTCACACGTGTCCCACAATGGTCTGAGAGAAATTTTATGGTGAGTACAATAATCCTATTTCTCTGTCTTCCTTTGGGGGACATTGGGGTATAGAGTAGGGGCAGGGTGAACTGGCACTTTAAACTTCTGTTTAACTAAGCCCTAGCTCCTCCCCCTCTATACCCCACATCCTGTCCAGCCTCAGTCTAGTTTAAGTGCCCGGCGAAAGGGCTGTGTCTGGGTTGCTCAGCAGCCTTCTGTTAATTTTATTATTTTATGGCAGAAATCTGCAGTATGCAGCGTGCGGCAAGCGCTGTATGGAGGTGGGGGATCGGAGGTGCCTCTGTTGCCAGCCTCCCTCTCCCAACGTTTTCATACCCTCCTAGGAGCCGGGCATATTCGACTCGGACTGTGTACGTCCTCCTGATCTGACAGTCAGACTGCAGACACTGTGTGAGGAGAGGTGGCAGAAGGTAAGTGAAACCCTCTCCCAGCACAGTGCTGAGAGAGAGGGCTAGAAAATTGCAGTGTGTCCCTGAGCAGGCAGTTTCTTACTAGGAGCAGTCATTCTATGAAAAAAGAGAGATTCTATTTTTAGCTCAGGAGACTGGGTCAGGCAAGGGTCACTAAGATAGTGAAACACTGCTAGGCACTGGATTGTTGATTGTTACCAATTCAGTGCTGGGCCCTGGGGGGAGTGGTGTTTCTACTAATCATCATCATCATCATCATTTATTTATATAGCGCCACTAATTCCGCAGCGCTGTACAGAGAACTCATTCACATCAGTCCCTGCCCCATTGGAGCTTACAGTCTAAATTCCCTACTATAGACACACACTCACACACAGAGACAGACAGACTAATTACACTTCCTCCATGGTAGTCTCTCAGTATTATGTGTGCAGACACCAGAATAAACAGCCATTTTATAGCTCCCCTTTTCTGTCCTGATATAAAAGTTTGGGGATTATTTTAAAAAGTTTATTACTTTTACTCTGTGGGGTTTTATTGGCTGTATTGCAGGCTCACTTTCTGTTCAGTTTTGTGGACTGCTTGTTATTTATATTGTGTTTAATTACACTGTTTTGTTTGTGTTTTGTCCCATATGTTAACATGTTAGAAGGGGAAAAAAATCATGCGTGGTAAAGCTGGTGTTACATCAATGTTGAGATTCACCTGGGCTGTCTGTCACGTAAAGCTACCATCGGGTCAGTCAGGCACGGAGGCACTGTGCGCAGCGTGCCGGCTTTCAAAGAGCATACCGTGTAATACAGCAGCTGCTGCTTTACATACGGCAACACATGCCTGGGTTGGTCTCTCTCTTCAATACAGTGGCTGAACTTGTCACAGGCTGTGGTCGCTCCATCTTCTGATTCTGCTTGCACTGTAGCAACTGACATGGGTTCTAGTTTGCTAAGTCAAGGTTTGACTGTTTCTCCCTGGCGGAGTCTGTACAGCCTGCTTGGGTACTGGGAATTGCATCCTCT
This sequence comes from Mixophyes fleayi, assembly GCF_038048845.1. Taxonomy (NCBI): domain Eukaryota; kingdom Metazoa; phylum Chordata; class Amphibia; order Anura; family Limnodynastidae; genus Mixophyes; species Mixophyes fleayi. The sequence continues at coordinate 265,375,351 of NC_134405.1, forward strand.
GTACAGGGTTTGGTTTAGGTTTTTTCCTCTTAGAGAGTATGTTACAATCTACGGCACCGTCTTCCTCACATAAGCGTAGGAGGATGGCGCCACAACTTCAGGAAAATAAGCCAGATTTTGACTGTAGTCCCCAAAATGAAGGTAATTTAGCGGTGAACTCTGACATGGAGGCTCCTTTGGTTGTGGAGGAGATTCATTCGGTTCGCCAGAGTGTGGAGGAATTAATACAAGTTGTGTGTCAGGTACTTCACTTTCCTAAGTAAGAGGTTCCTCATGTTGCACAGACTCCTCTATTTTTGCACGAAAAGAAAAAAAATATTTTTTTCCTGGCTTCTTCCTGATTGGAAGATTTGTTGTCAGAGCCTTGGACTTCCCCAGATAGCAAGTTCCAGGTATTTTGGTGACTGCAGTCGGTTTATCATTTTCCTACTGAAGTTTTTGCTAAATGGTAAACGCTTCCACGTGTGGATGCTGCAGTTACAAGGTTAGCCAAGTTAACTACTATTCCTTGTCCTAACATAGCCACTCTTAAGGATGGTACAGACCATTAGGTTAAGGCTGTCCTAAAGTTAATTTTTGTGGCAGTATATGCCTCTTTCAGGCCTGCTTTGGCATCTGCGTGGGTTAAAAAAGCAGTAGAACGCTGGTCAAAACCCCATTTTCAAGGTTTGTTGGCAGGCAGGCCTTCCTCTGAACTGCTTCCATTAGTGGAGCAAATTCAGAGGGCGATAGATTATTTACGAGAGGCAGCTACATACGTGGGATTGATTGGTGCACGTATTTCTGCCTCTGCACTTTCAGATCGTCGTATTCTCTGCCTTAAGTCCTGAAAGGCTAATGGGGAGTCTGAAAAGGTTCTTGAGACCATACCGTTTTCTGGGGGTCTTTTGTTTGGACCTCAGCTTGACTCCATTATCACTACAGGTGGAAAGGGCATTTTTCTCCCAGTTAATGTTCCCAAACAAGATTATCCAAATTCCAGTCCTTTCAGTCCTCAGAAAGGTTTCGGGGTTAATATTCCTCAGGCCAATCTTCTACAGGCCAGTCATCCGCCCCTAGGGTTGGTTTGCTGCGTGAGGCGTCAGGCCTAGTCGGCTTCACGTCCAGCAGCGATCCTGCAAACAAGCAGCCGCATGACGGTCATTTTGCTCCTCCGCTGTTGCCAGTGGTGTGAGCTCGTTTTTTTTTTGTTCAGGGATCAGTGGTTGCAGTCTACTACCGATGTCTGGGCTTGGGTGTAGTGGATTGAGGATACAATATCGATCTGCTCGGTCTTTCTCCCATACAGTCCTTTGCCATAGGGCTTCCCACTTGTCCACGAAAGCGACGGGTTTTACCAGAAACTATTCTATCCCTCCTTTATACCGGAGTGATGATTCGGGTGCCAGATTCTCAAAGAGGTTTGGGTTTTTATTACAATCTTTTTCTCGTACTAAAACCAAAGGGCTTAATCAGACCAATTCTGACTCTGATAATGTTTCAACACCCATGTCACAGTGCCCAGGTTCAAAATCGAGTCTTTGAGCTCGGTCATTCACGGTATGGAACAAGGAAAATTCATGGGGATTCTAGACCTCAAAAATGCCTATCTTCATGTACCTTTCTAGAGGGTTCATCAGTCCCTCTTGAGGTTTGCTGTTCGATCAAAGCACTAACGATTTCAGGCTCTTCCCTTTGGTCTGGCCACGACCCCACGTATCTTCACAGAGATCATGCCGTCGTGGCTGCTCTGCTAAAGTCCAAGAGGATTACAATCATCCCTTGTCTGGACGATCTTCTTTTTAATGACTCTCCAAAGGTGCTGTAGGCAAAATATCCAAGTAGTAATCCAGACTCTACAGTTGGATTCTCAACTTCAAAAAGTCAAGTTGCTCCCATCTTAGCAAATGATCTTTTTGAGTATTTTTATTTCACATCCGTCAAAACGGGTGTTCTTACCAGCCAAGACAGGATTCTAGCCTTGTAGAACAGGGTAAGATCTTGGCTGGCGGCAAGGTAGCCTTCGGTACATTTCGCCATGAGCGTTTTTGGAAACATGGTATTGACTTTCTAGCCGGTCCAGTTTGCTCAGTTTCATGCACGGCAGTCCCAGTTGGATCTTCTGTTGCAATGCAACAAATACCATCTGAATCTGGCGGCCCAGGTATTTCACCTGTCTCCGCAGACCAGTTAGTTGCTTCTTTGGTGGTTACATAAACAGATTCTTGCAAGGGGACGCAATATATCAATTTTAAATTGGACTTTAATCACCACGGATGCCAGCCTTCGAGTTTAGAGGCCTTCTGTCTTCATGCTCGGTTTCAGGGTTTTTTACTCAAAAGGAATCCAAGCTTCCAATCAATGTCTTTGAACCGTGAGCAGTCTTCATGCTCTTATAAGCGCACAACACTTGCTGCAGGGAAGGCCAGTGAAGATTCAGTCAGACCATGCCACATAGGTTTCATACCTCAATTGTCAATAAATGACCAAAAGTCCCTTGGCCATTTAGAAATTGTCCCTTCATCCTAAGGTGTTTTGTCAGTTGGTGGAATGGTGGGGTCACCCAAATATCGACATGGCATCACTGATGACCCACAAGGTTCTCCTTTTCTGCTCCCGTGCAAGAGATCCTATGGCTGTTGCAGTAGACACCATGTCTGTCCCTTGGAGGTATTGCTTAGTGTACCTTTTTCCACTGGTAGCCATGCTTCCAAGGGTGTTAAGAAAGGTAAAGAGAGAGGGTGTTCCAGTTCTTCTGATAGCGCCCGATTGGCCGCAGAGGGCCTGGTACACCGATGAGCTCGGAATTGGCAATTGCCGCTACGCCCAGATCCATTCACTCTACTTTTCTCTTTCATGCAGTCTGGGGGACACTGCTTACCATGGGTTGTGGAGGGGAGCACGGGAGTTGGCACCTAGCTAGTTAACTTTAGCACAGCTGACAGACCCCTCCCCTCTACAATCCCCCTGCCTCTTCCTCTTCAGTTTTTTTCTAGGTGCCCAAGGAGTTGGGCAGATTTTTCTTTACAGCTAGTTATTTCATTTTTATTATTATTTTTCATTAACTTTAATTTTATTAACTTTTATTTTCATTAGTAATAGTTAGGTTTTTAGGGCAGAGCTGGGAGTGTGTTCTATCATAGAGAGCACACTCCCAGAAAAGATGCAGCAATGACCTGGCTCTGTCAGAGGGAGCCGACTGCTCTTAATGGCACAGCATAGGCGGTCAGATTGCAGAGTGACAAGCGGTCTCACGGACCGCTGTCACTCTTGGAGGCTCCCCCGATAACCGGCGCTGCCACTGCGGGCATAGAGCGCCAGTTATCGGAATACATTGCCGGTGGCCATGTTGAATGTCATCGATCCGCGGAGGAACAGAAGAAAGGAGGAGAGATCGGGGGCTATACCAAGATCCCCCCTCAGAAAAAAGGAGTGGGCATCGGGCTTTCCAACGCTGCAGGAGACTTATTTTTTAAAGGTGTCCATTACTCTGCCGAGAGGATAAGAACCTTTTTTTTTTTAAAAAAAATAAATAAAAAATAGAGAGACAAGAATGCCGGAAGAGGTGGAACTAGTACAGAGAGGTCCCCTGCTCTTCAGCACAAGTGGTACAGTCCGGTCTTCTGGCGCCAGAGAAGCTCGGGAAGGAACTTGTCTTGGAGGGAGCAGGCACCAGCACACTGCTGTTGGACTTCTCCCCTGTGTGGCCCTTTTGGCTAAGTACCAAAAATACCAAAACATTTCTTTAACCATTTACAAGCAAACTGTATTTTGTGGTTTACAAAGGGAGGCTAGAAAGGGTTATATTGTGGTTCTCTTACTTGCCCAAATATCACACTGTCTGTTTACACAGGTAAAAGTACAACTTTTTCTATAGATTAGTTGATTACTTGTTTCTTGCTCTGTCTCTTTCAATCTCTCTTTATCTAGTGTGTTTGGTGTGCCTTTCCTTTGTAAAATGTCAGATTAAGGAAAAGGCCCTATGGCTAAATATTTTACATGTTCTAGATGTAAGGTTAAATTACCATGTGTGCAGAAGGACCCGTTGGCGCTCTGCTCTGGCTGCGAAGGAGGGATCCCCTCTGCGCAAACCCAACTCATTCCAGCCCTACTGACGTAGGAACCGGCCTGGGTGGCTTCCCTGACAGTCGGTTTCCTCTTTAGCACAGATTATCTCTCAATCTACTCAGTTACTGACAAGTGTGGCAGTCTCTGTGGTGTCTAATAATGCTGTTACACCCTTGGGGCTTCCTGCTGCCACAGTTTCTACTGAAACGGCTATAGCAGGACCTTCCTCTTTGCTTACGGACCAGCCCCATATTCCCACAGAACCTGCATGGTCCTCAGCATTTATAAAGGTTTTAGACAGGCTAAACCAGTTACTTGAATCCCCATACTTGCCCCCTGCTAAAAGAAAACGCCTTAGATCTGCTAATCCTCTTATGGTCCTTTCGGATTCTGAGGGATTTTCAGAAGAGGAAGGGGAAACATATTTTGATTCTGACCAGGTTCATCCATTTGAACAGGAAGAAAACACTACATATCAGTTTATTGATGATTTGGTTTTAGCCGTGAGACAGGTGTTGGACCTCCCAGAAATGGAGGATCCTAGTCCTAGAGACAGAAGTCTTTTTAAGAAGGCCAAAAGAAAGGTTATTCGGTTTCCCCCTTCTGTAGAACTCAGAGATATTGCAGATGGAGCCTGGAAACAGCCTGATAAAAGGTTCTCTGTTCCAAGGAGATTTTCTTCCCTGTATCCATTGCAGGAGGAGGACGTGGCTCGCTGGGAGGGAATCCCTAAAGTAGATACTCCAGTAGCCCGTTTGGCCCGACACTCTCCTACCAGTCATGGGCACAGCTACTCTGCAAGACGCCACTGACCGCAGAGTGGAATCTCAATTAAAATCTATTTTTGTAGCAGCAGGTTCTTCCTTTAGACCCACGTTTGCTTCAGCTTGGGTTGCTAAAGCCATGGAAGCATGAGCAGAACAACTGGCAGAGGCCTTTCAGAACTCAGAATTACTTCCCCTAGCTCTACATTTGACAGAGGCATCGGGGTACCTTTATGAAGCGGCTTAGAGCACAGCGTCTGTCCTCTATTCAAGCTGTGTCAATTTCAGCAAGAAGAACATTATGGCTGAAATCCTGGGAAGGGGATTCAGAATCTAAAAAAATCCCTTGAAACCATTCCCTTTTCAGCAGCAGGTTTGTTTGGCCCGGAATTAGATACTATGGTTTCCCAGGCAACGGGAGGCAAAAGCACTTATTTGCCGGTGCACACAAGTAGGGGCCGAGCCCCACGGTTTAGCTCCTTTCGACAGCCCTTTCGGGGGACCTCCTTGCCTAGAGGCCAGTCATTTAGAGGTAGACAACCGAATGCTCGAGGCTCCTCAGTCAGAGGCAGGTCCTCGTTTGCAGCTAGGCGCCATGCCTCCAAGACTCGGGGGAAGCCTGCATCCTGACTGCCAATCTATTCTACGGGAGGTATTACCAGTTGGGGGACATCTGTCTCTTTTTCAGGAACAGTGGGCAGCGTCATCCCAGGACCCTTGGATTCGGGGCATTATATCAAGGGGGTACATGATAGACCTGCTGGGTCCGGTACCACATTGTTTCTTTGTAACCCCGCTACCCCGAGATCCACAAAGAAGACAGGCGATACAGGCATGTGTCGCCTCTCTTCTTTCGCAAAGAGTTATTGGCAGGGTCCCAGACAACCAGAAAAGAAAGGTATTTTATTCAAATCTTTTTCTGGTCAAGAAGCCGGACGGGTCCTTTCGACCCATTTTAAACCTAAAGAACCTCAATGTGCACTTACGAGTGGACAAATTTTGGATGGAGTCCCTGAGGTCGGTAATAAACGGCTTAGAGAAAGATCAGTTTATGGCTTCCATAGACACATAGGACGCATACCTCCATGTTCCCATTTGGAGCGGTCATTGGTCTCTCCTAAGATTCACAGTTGGGGGGCCTCCCACTATCCGTTTCGGGCTCTTCCCTTTGGCCTCTCCACAGCTCAAAGGGTCTTCACGAAGATCATGTCGGTGATGGCAGCGTGTCTTCACCTAAAGGGAGTTCAGGTCATGCCCTATTTAGACGATCTGCTCATCAAATTCTCCTCAGAGATTTGCTTACATAAGCACTTATCACTCACCATAGCTGTCCTCGAGAGCCATGGGTGGCTGATAAACTTAAAGAAATCCCAGGTGGTTCCGTGCCAACGCATGGTCTTCCTAGGGCTCATCATGGACACCAGTCAGCAGAAGGTGTTGCTGCCTGCGGAGAAGATCAGTTAAATTCGGAGTATAACATCTCAGGTCTTGTCCTCTCCCAGTCCCTCAATTCATTTGTGCATACGGCTGCTTGGAAAAGTGGTGGCCTCCTTTGAGACGATTCCCTTCGGTCGGGCTCATTCTCGATGCTTCCAGTGGGATCTGTTGATGAAATGGTCAGGATCCCACCTACGTTTGGATCTCCAGAGGATCTTGCTGTCTCCAGGTGTGAGAGAATCGCTTCAGTGGTGGCTGATTCAGGATCACATGTCGGTAGGCAGGTCCTTTGCTTCATAGTCATGGATCATAACCACAACAGACGCCAGCCTGAGAGGTTGGGGGGCTGTAGTCCTGCATCTCCGGCTCCAGGGGCTTTGGTCAGTTCAGGAATCGGCCCTATCAATCAACACGTTGGAGTTGAAGGCAATTCTTTTGGCTCTTCGGGGGGCCCAGACTCTCCTTCAGGGCCACCCAGTCAGGGTTCAGTCTGACAATGTCACGGCTGTGGCATATGTCAACAGACAGGGAGGGACCAGGAGTGCAGCTGCAATGCGAGTTGCAGCTCAGATATTTCTTTGGGCAGAACAGTATGTTCCAGCAATCTCGGCAGTGTTCATTCCAGGAATAAAGAATTGGGAGGCCGATTACCTCAGTCGCAATGCGATGATGCCAGGGGAGTGGTCACTCCATCCGGAAGTATTTCAGTCTCTAGTTCAGAGGTGGGGTCTTCCGGATATAGATCTCATGGCCTCCAGACACAACAAAAAGGTTCACAGGTTTTGCGCAAGGGCAAGAGACCCCTTAGCAATAGCGGTGGACGTGATGACCATGTCATGGGATTTCAGGTTGGGATACCTGTTTCCTCCGATTCCCATGCTTCCTCGAGTACTCAGACGAGTGAGATAGGGCGGTCTGCCGGTAATTTTAATAGCTCCCTCATGGCCGCGTTGTGTGGTACGCGGACATAATCTCCATGGCGGAAGGACAAGTACATAGTCTTCCGTCGCGAGACGACCTTCTTCTGCAAGGACCCTTTTGTCACCAGAATTTACCTCCGCTCAGTTTAACGGCATGGCTGTTGAAGCCAGGCTTTGGAAGGCTAGGGTTTCTCCCCAATTGTAGTGAACACTCTGCTGCGAGCTCGAAAGCCGGTTTCAGCTTGCATCTATCACCGTATTTGGTGAGCCTATATCAGATGGTGCGAAAATAAGTCCTGTCACACGTCTTCTTTTCGTCTCCCTCGCTTATTGGCTTTTCTTCAGGATGGGCTGGAAGCGGGTTTCTGTTTAGGTTCCTTAAGAGTTCAGGTATCGGCGCTTTCAGTTTTCTTTCACCTGAAGTTAGCGGTTTAGCCAGATGTCAAGACTTTCCTTCAGGGAGTCTTACATATTCAGCCTCCCTACGTTCCGTTCCTCCCTACAGCACCATGGGATCTTAACCTGGTATTTGATATGCTTAAAGGGCCTCTTTTTGAGCCATTACTTGCGGGAGATTTTAGGTGTCTGACCTGGAAGTTCGTTTTTCTTTTAGCAATTGTATCTGTACGCAGGGTTTCAGAATTGGGAGCTCTGTCTTGCCGGGAACCATATCTGGTTTTCCACGAGGACAGAGCGGTATTAAGAACTCTCCCTTCTTTTGTTCCAAAAGTAGTTTCGGCTTTCCATTTGAATGAGGAAATTATGGTTCCGGTCTTTTCATCAACTTCTCATTCTGATCAGCAGTCTATGGAAAAGTTAGACGTGGTTAGGGCTCTCCGTATTTATGTTAAAAGAACTTCCCAGGTTAGACGTACCGATTCTCTGTTTGTTCTTTATGATTCTAATAAAAAAGGCTGGCCAGCCTCAAAACAGTCTATTGCAAGATGGATTACGGCAACCATTAAGCAGGCTTACATAAGAGCTAACCGTCCTGTGCCAGAGAGACTTACGGCCCATTCCACCAGATCGGTAGGAGCGTCGTGGGCAGCGAGAAATGGGGCTTCTGCGGACCAGCTTTGCAGGGCAGCCACCTGGTCCTCTGTCCACACCTTTACCAAATTTTATCAGTTTAATGTATTTGCGTCCGCGGATGCAAATTTTGCTCGTAGTGCTCTACGAGCGGGGCTTTCAGAGCGGTCCCACCCTTAGGGGGCTGCTTTAGAATGTCCCCATGGTAAGCAGTGTCCCCCAGACTGGATGAAAGAGAAAAGAGGATTTTTGTACTTACGTTAAATCCGTTTCTCTGATTCCGTCTGGGGGACATTTACTTTTCTGAATTCCACCGTATTCAAAGGTTCAAAAAGGCAAATTCCTATCCTAGAAAACAGTTTTGTCCATTTCTACGGCACGCACAGTTTTTAGAGCTTGCTGCTTTATCTTACAAGTCTCCTCTTCTTCTTGTTTTTCATAAAAACAGGGCAGTTCTTAAAAACCAGACACAACCGTAGGAAGGAAAGAGGTCCTGTTTCTATCTAAATCAACACATTCCGGTCCAGAATGCTATTTCTATTATTTTTCTCAATGTTGTCCGAGTCTTCCGAATTTATGTGCAGAGGTCTCAGAAGATGCGCAAGACTGACGATCTTTTGAGTCTCTATCATGCTCACAAAAGAAGCTGGCTAGCTTTTAAAGTAATTATTGCTAGGTGGATTACGGCTGTTATTCGTCAAGCTTATAGTAAGGCTGGGGAGCCTGTCCCAGATAATCTATGCAAGCACTCTACAGGGTCTGTAAGTGCTTCCTGGGCGACCCGCTACGGTGCTTCCACAGAACAGCTGTGTAAGGCGGCCACGTGGTAGTCTGTACACACATTCACTAACTTTTACAAGTTTAATGTGTTTGCATCCAAGAATGCAAGTTTTAGAAGAAAGGTGTTTTGTGCCATTTTCTTCTGAGCGTTCCCTCCCGTAGGGCAGCTTTGGGATGTCCCTAATGTCCCCGGTCTCCCCCAATAGACTAAGAGAAACGGATTTTACGTAAGTATATAAATCCCATTTATTTGTAATTTGCAGACCAGATATTATGTGTCGCGCACCGGACTCTCAGGTCCTATTACTTATTCCTCCTCTGTCTTTCTCGGCTGTCCCAGCAGTCCACAGGCCCTGCTGGTCTCTGATCTCTCTGCAGGATGTTGCCCAGTCTGTCTCCACTCCAGAGATCCCTTCAAAATCAGTGCATGGGTGCTGCCATCTTGGTTTTCTTTTTTACATACTCCCTTTCAGCCAGTGTTGCTTCAGGTCAGCTCAGCTGACCGGTGCCTCCAATCAGGACATTGCAGTTACTATAAAAGGGCTTCCTGGAGCCCTAAACTGTTACCAGTGCAACATTGATTCCTTAGATGCCAACCTGGTTTCTAGCAACCTATAGAGTTGTTTCTCCCCAATCCGGTCCCAGCTGTCCGGTTCCAGTCTAGTGTCTCTTGCTAAATCTGATCACAAGCTTGCTATTCTTGACTTCTTACCAGTCTTCTGTACTATTTATATTTAGTTTTCTTTTGAACTCTCAGCAACCACCACCTGCACCTGTTCTTTCCATCTCATGCAAGGGAACATAATCGGGCAACCCAGCTTTGTGCATGTAGCCACCAGTTCAGCTCCAGAGACACAACCCAGCCTAGGTACAGGCAAATCCCTTGGCATGACAGGATGTATCGGTAGTCTAGACAGTCTAAGGCCATGGCGTGGGAAAATGATGGCAATTTGTAAGGAAGGGACACATTCTTGAAATATGCATTTAGAAACTGCTATATGTGGTGTGAATATTAAGCATAAAGTTTTGTGTGGAATAAATATCCAGTTTACTGTGACAGATCAGACTGTGGTTGGAACATGATTCAGGGCAAATAATCTTTTCTCTTCTGCTTTGTTTATCTTTAAATTTAAATGTCATAAAGACATTGGTGAGCACATGTCTGAAAAACGTTTCATCTGGACTACTATAGAATGAGTTCACGAGTAATGATGTTTATCTGAGTTATTGTGGACATGCAAAGAGGCGTGGAGGATGATGAGTTACCTGAATGGTCAGACAGTTATGAGAGTAAGGGTGGGGCAGGACTAGGGACGGCATAATGGTTCTGTAGCTTTTATTACTAATTCCAGTGAATATTTTCTGTGGATTGCTCTGGGCAGAAGCTAGATTGAAGTGGGTTGATTGAATTATAAGTGACAGAAAAAGTTAATTGTAAACCAGGTGTTAAAGTACTTTGGACACTAGTGCATTTTAAAATGGTACAGTTCCATGCCAGTTATGGTTAAAGTGTGTTTTTGTTTATTTTTTTTTTTTTTTAAAAAATGTATGAATGGTTATGAATAATGCATATGTCGTGAGTAAATGGTTAACTACGTCAGACAAGGTTCGAAGAAAGACCACAAGCTCAGCCTATTTAAATATTTTGTAAGCATAAGCTTGGAAGGGACTAAATATTTATTTATTTTTTCCTTTGAAGAAAATTATCTAGGTCATGCTGCCAAGAATGCTGTCATTACTGTTCCAGCATATTTCAATGATTCCCAAAGGCAGGTAAGGCATTCTTAATCCGCTTTGAATCAGCATTTAATATGTGGTTTCCAATTAAAATGTTCTTCAATAATGATAATTCAAACAATGGAAAATGTAAGATCTGCCCATATGGTTATGAAATATTAAAAAAAAGAATTATTGACTACTTAACCGAAGAATATCGTCAGAGTATTAGCATCTATAATCTAAATATTTCAAACATGGATACTTTTCATGGTCCCATCATATGTAATGTGGCTGTATCTAATCTTTGAGTATATGTATAGTACAGTCTACTTAAATCTTCGCAACAAAAAAAAATAGAACCACTGATCCATAGTTGAAGTAGCCTGAAGATTTCAGTTTTATATTTTCAAGGACAGATTAATCACTATTAAGGATTTGGGTGAAATAGATTATTCTTTAAATACATTATTTCTCCAGCATCCATTCTGGGGGACACTGCTACCTTGGGGTTGTCTGAGGGCGTTGGAGTTGGCACTTAAACAGTTAAGAACTAAACTTGCTGCTGACTCCTCCCCTCTGCAACCCCATCCACCTCAGTTATGTCTAAGTGCCCAAGGAGTTGGGCTGCGTTTGGTACTGCTTAGCAGTACCTGCTGTTTAGTGTTAGACTTTTATTATTTTTTATTAGTTTTCAAATGAGTGTAGGTGAGGTTTTAAAGGATTTGGTGTTAGCCGTGCGTCAGACATTTGATCGCATGGATGAGGATTTCGTTCTTCTCGCCCAGGGTTTTTTTTAAGCGCAGTAGACCTAAAACTATTTGCTTTCCTATTTCCCCTGAACTTACGGAAATTGCTGAATCTGCCTGGAAACATCCAAATAAGAAGTTTTAAGTCCCTCGTAGCTATGCTATGCTTTATCCTCTAGAGGAACAGGATGTATCTCGCTGGGAACAGCTACCCAAGGTAGATACTCCGGTGGCTAGGCTGGCACGTCATACCACCTTGCAAGTTCCAGGCGCAGCGGTTCTCCAGGATTCTACTGATCGTAGATTGGAAGGGTTCCTAAAAAATATTTTTCTTGGGGCAGGCTCTTCTTTTAGACCTTGTTTGCATCCGCCTGGGTAGCTAGAGCTATGGAGTCCTGGGCTTGACCAATTAGTAGCAGGTTTACAGGATACGGAATTTCTTCCTTTAGCCTTTCATTTAAAGAGGCTTCTGGTTATCTCTGAGGCAGCCCAGAATGCGGTTTCAATTTCTTCCACGGTCTCTGCTTCAGCAGTGGCAGCTAGAAGAACGCTTTGGCTTCGTTCATGGAATGCGGACATGGAATCTAAAAGATCTTTGGAGGCGTTACCTTTTTCAGGGTCCGTCCTTTTCGGTTCTGAATTAGATGATATGATCAGTCAGACTACTGGAGGTAAAAGTACTTTCCTACCAGTTAATTCGTGGTAGCTCAATTTTAAGAGGACAGTGCTCCATTACGGGTAAGCCAATCACTCTTAGAGTAAGAACCCCTTCCTTTCTGAGATTGACCTCTAAGAGGCGTCCATCGTCCCAAGACATCAGATAAGCCTTCTGCATGAAGTGATTCGCCCTCTCCTAGCGGCTGCGGGGGTGGGAGGTCGACTTCAATTATTCAAAGATCAGTGAATAGCTTCCACCAAGGATGTTTGGATATTGGGAATAGTTTCCAGGTTGTTTCCTAGACATTATTGGCCCTACCCCCCAACGTTTTTTTCCAGACTCTGTTGCCTCAAGATTGCATCAAGAGAAATGCGATGTTACAATCGATCGCTCTCTTCTTTCCGCCGTTATTTGCAAGGTTCGGGAAGGTCAAAAAGACAAGGGGTTTTACTCAAACCTATTCTTGGTTCCAAAACAAGACGGTTCATTTCGGCCGATTCTGAACCTCAAAAATCTAAATCTTCACCTTTGGGTAACCAAATTCCATGTGGAATCAATCCGCTTGGTGATGAACGGTTTGGAACCTTGGGACTTTCTT